>NC_135212.1:48864897-49109897 GCF_052324685.1 Brachyhypopomus gauderio
GAGAGTTTGATACAGGACACCAATATTTTCATTACTGAATCACAATGAATGGGATGACGTTTTACATTTTTCACTCAGTATGAGTCTTGGTTGAATTGGTTTTTTCTTATTTTTCCACCAATACTATTTGAGCACAACTCGAATGGAACAGCAGAGGATACAACAAGCATTGTAAGAAGAAGGTAATCAAAGTGACATTGAATACAACATGTGTTCGTAATAAAATTTCCATATTAATCAGTAATTGATGTGACATTAGTGTGTGAAACTCTGATTGGTCATGTTGACTTTTCTGTTCACATGCTGCTTGAGTCCACCTCAAGATCTTCCAAATGGACAGCAGAAATGCTCCTGATAACTAAAAGGTATAGACATTGAAGAGAGTTTGATACAGGACACCAATATTTTCATTACTGAATCATAATGAATGGGATGACGTTTTACGTTTTTTCTCTCAGTATGAGTCTTGGTTGAATTGGTTTTTCCTATTTTTTCCACCTATACTATTTGAACACAACTCGAATGGAACAGCTGAGGATACAACAAGCATTGAAAGATGAAGGTAAACAAAGACACATTGAATACAATGTGTGTACATAATAAAATGTGCATATTAATCAGTAATTGATGTGACACTAGTGTGTAATATTCTGATTGGTCATGTTGACTTTTCTATTCACATGCTGCTTGAGTCCACCTCAAGATTTTTTCAAATGGACAGCAGAATGCTCCTGATAACTAAAAGGTATAGACATTGAAGACAGTTTTGATACATGACACCAATATTGTCATTACTGAATCATAATGAATGGCATAACTTTTTATATTTTTCTCTCAGTATGAGTCTTGGTTGAATTGTTTTTTCTTATTTTTCCACTCATACTATTTGAGCACAACTCGAATGGAACAGCAGAGGATACAACAAGCATTGTAAGATGAAGGTAAGCAAAGACACATTGAATACAATGTGTACATAATAAAATTTCCATATTAATCAGTAATTGATGTGACATTAGTGGTGTGAAACTCTGATTGGTCATGTTGAGTCTTCTGTTCACATGCTGCTTGAGTCCACCTCAAGATCTTCCAAATAGACAGCAGAATGCTCCTGATAGCTAAAAGGTATAGACATTGAAGAAAGTTTGATACAGAACACCAATATTTTCATTACTGAATCATAATGAATGGGATGCCGTTTTACATTTTTCACTCAGTATGAGTCTTGGTTGAATTGGTTTTTTCTTATTTTTCCACCCATACTATTTGAGCACAACTCGAATGGAACAGCAGAGGATACAACAAGCATTGTAAGAAGGTAATCAAAGTGACATTAAATACAACATGTGTTCGTAATAAAATTTCCATATTAATCAGTAATCCATGTGACACTAGTGTGTAATATTCTGATTGGTCATGTTGACTTTTCTATTCACATGCTGCTTGAGTCCACCTCAAGATTTTTCAAATGGACAGCAGAATGCTCCTGATAACTAAAAGGTATAGACATTGAAGACAGTTTGATACATGACGCCAATATTGTCATTACTGAATCATAATGAATGGCATAACTTTTTATATTTTTCTCTCTGTATGAGTCTTGGTTGAATTGTTTTTTTCTTATTTTTCCACTCATACTATTTGAGCACAACTCGAATGGAACAGCAGAGGATACAACAAGCATTGTAAGATGAAGGTAAGCAAAGACACATTGAATACAATGTGTACATAATAAAATTTCCATATTATTCAGTAATCGATGTGACACTAGTGTGTGAAACTCTGATTGGTCATGTTATGTCTTCTTTTGACATGCTGCTTGAGTCCACCTCAAAATTTTCCAAATGGACAACAGAATGCTCCTGATAACAAAAAGGTATAGACATTGAAGAGTGTTTTGATACAGGACACCAATATTTTCATTACTGAATCATAATGAATGGGATGACGTTTTACATTTTTTCACTCAGTATGAGTCTTGGTTGAATTGCTTTTTCTTATTTTTCCACCCATACTATTTGAGCACAACTCGAATGGAACAGCAGAGGATACAACAAGCATTGTAAGAAGAAGGTAATCAAAGTGACATTGAATACAACATGTGTTCGTAATAAAATTTCCATATTAATCAGTAATCGATGTGACACTAGTGTGTAATATTCTGATTGGTCATGTTGACTTTTCTATTCACATGCTGCTTGAGTCCACCTCAAGATCTTCCAAATAGACAGCAGAATGCTCCTGATAGCTAAAAGGTATAGACATTGAAGAAAGTTTGATACAGAACACCAATATTTTCATTACTGAATCATAATGAATGGGATGCCGTTTTACATTTTTCACTCAGTATGAGTCTTGGTTGAATTGGTTTTTCTTATTTTTCCACCCATACTATTTGAGCACAACTCGAATGGAACAGCAGAGGATACAACAAGCATTGTAAGAAGGTAATCAAAGTGACATTAAATACAACATGTGTTCGTAATAAAATTTCCATATTAATCAGTAATCCATGTGACACTAGTGTGTAATATTCTGATTGGTCATGTTGACTTTTCTATTCACATGCTGCTTGAGTCCACCTCAAGATTTTCCAATTGGACAGCAGAATGCTCCTGATAACTAAAAGGTATAGACATTGAAGACAGTTTGATACATGACACCAATATTGTCATTACTGAATCATAATGAATGGCAATAACTTTTTATATTTTTTCTCTCTGTATGAGTCTTGGTTGAATTGTTTTTTCTTATTTTTCCACTCATACTATTTGAGCACAACTCGAATGGAACAGGAGAGGATACAACAAGCATTGTAAGATGAAGGTAAGCAAAGACACATTGAATACAATGTGTACATAATAAAAATTTCCATATTATTCAGTAATCGATGTGACACTAGTGTGTGAAACTCTGATTGGTCATGTTATGTCTTCTTTTGACATGCTGCTTGAGTCCACCTCAAAATTTTCCAAATGGACAACAGAATGCTCCTGATAACAAAAAGGTATAGACATTGAAGAGTGTTTGATACAGGACACCAATATTTTCATTACTGAATCATAATGAATGGGATGACGTTTTACATTTTTCACTCAGTATGAGTCTTGGTTGAATTGCTTTTTCTTATTTTTCCACCCATACTATTTGAGCACAACTCGAATGGAACAGCAGAGGATACAACAAGCATTGTAAGAAGAAGGTAATCAAAGTGACATTGAATACAACATGTGTTCGTAATAAAATTTCCATATTAATCAGTAATCGATGTGACACTAGTGTGTAATATTCTGATTGGTCATGTTGACTTTTCTATTCACATGCTGCTTGAGTCCACCTCAAGATCTTCCAAATAGACAGCAGAATGCTCCTGATAGCTAAAAGGTATAGACATTGAAGAAAGTTTGATACAGAACACCAATATTTTCATTACTGAATCATAATGAATGGGATGCCGTTTTACATTTTTCACTCAGTATGAGTCTTGGTTGAATTGGTTTTTCTTATTTTTCCACCCATACTATTTGAGCACAACTCGAATGGAACAGCAGAGGATACAACAAGCATTGTAAGAAGGTAATCAAAGTGACATTAAATACAACATGTGTTCGTAATAAAATTTCCATATTAATCAGTAATCCATGTGACACTAGTGTGTAATATTCTGATTGGTCATGTTGACTTTTCTATTCACATGCTGCTTGAGTCCACCTCAAGATTTTCCAATTGGACAGCAGAATGCTCCTGATAACTAAAAGGTATAGACATTGAAGACAGTTTGATACATGACACCAATATTGTCATTACTGAATCATAATGAATGGCATAACTTTTTATATTTTTCTCTCTGTATGAGTCTTGGTTGAATTGTTTTTTTCTTATTTTTCCACTCATACTATTTGAGCACAACTCGAATGGAACAGGAGAGGATACAACAAGCATTGTAAGATGAAGGTAAGCAAAGACACATTGAATACAATGTGTACATAATAAAATTTCCATATTATTCAGTAATCGATGTGACACTAGTGTGTGAAACTCTGATTGGTCATGTTATGTCTTCTTTTGACATGCTGCTTGAGTCCACCTCAAAATTTTCCAAATGGACAACAGAATGCTCCTGATAACAAAAAGGTATAGACATTGAAGAGTGTTTGATACAGGACACCAATATTTTCATTACTGAATCATAATGAATGGGATGACGTTTTACATTTTTCACTCAGTATGAGTCTTGGTTGAATTGCTTTTTCTTATTTTTCCACCCATACTATTTGAGCACAACTCGAATGGAACAGCAGAGGATACAACAAGCATTGTAAGAAGAAGGTAATCAAAGTGACATTGAATACAACATGTGTTCGTAATAAAATTTCCATATTAATCAGTAATCGATGTGACACTAGTGTGTAATATTCTGATTGGTCATGTTGACTTTTCTATTCACATGCTGCTTGAGTCCACCTCAAGATTTTCCAAATGGACAGCAGAATGCTCCTGATAACTAAAAGGTATAGACATTGAAGAGAGTTTGATACAGGACACCAATATTTTCATTACTGAATCACAATGAATGGGATGACGTTTTACATTTTTCACTCAGTATGAGTCTTGGTTGAATTGGTTTTTCTTATTTTTCCACCAATACTATTTGAGCACAACTCGAATGGAACAGCAGAGGATACAACAAGCATTGTAAGAAGAAGGTAATCAAAGTGACATTGAATACAACATGTGTTCGTAATAAAATTTCCATATTAATCAGTAATTGATGTGACATTAGTGTGTGAAACTCTGATTGGTCATGTTGACTTTTCTGTTCACATGCTGCTTGAGTCCACCTCAAGATCTTCCAAATGGACAGCAGAATGCTCCTGATAACTAAAAGGTATAGACATTGAAGAGAGTTTGATACAGGACACCAATATTTTCATTACTGAATCATAATGAATGGGATGACGTTTTACGTTTTTCTCTCAGTATGAGTCTTGGTTGAATTGGTTTTTCCTATTTTTCCACCTATACTATTTGAACACAACTCGAATGGAACAGCTGAGGATACAACAAGCATTGAAAGATGAAGGTAAACAAAGACACATTGAATACAATGTGTGTACATAATAAAATGTGCATATTAATCAGTAATTGATGTGACACTAGTGTGTAATATTCTGATTGGTCATGTTGACTTTTCTATTCACATGCTGCTTGAGTCCACCTCAAGATTTTTCAAATGGACAGCAGAATGCTCCTGATAACTAAAAGGTATAGACATTGAAGACAGTTTGATACATGACACCAATATTGTCATTACTGAATCATAATGAATGGCATAACTTTTTATATTTTTCTCTCAGTATGAGTCTTGGTTGAATTGTTTTTTCTTATTTTTCCACTCATACTATTTGAGCACAACTCGAATGGAACAGCAGAGGATACAACAAGCATTGTAAGATGAAGGTAAGCAAAGACACATTGAATACAATGTGTACATAATAAAATTTCCATATTAATCAGTAATTGATGTGACATTAGTGTGTGAAACTCTGATTGGTCATGTTGAGTCTTCTGTTCACATGCTGCTTGAGTCCACCTCAAGATCTTCCAAATAGACAGCAGAATGCTCCTGATAGCTAAAAGGTATAGACATTGAAGAAAGTTTGATACAGAACACCAATATTTTCATTACTGAATCATAATGAATGGGATGCCGTTTTACATTTTTCACTCAGTATGAGTCTTGGTTGAATTGGTTTTTCTTATTTTTCCACCCATACTATTTGAGCACAACTCGAATGGAACAGCAGAGGATACAACAAGCATTGTAAGAAGGTAATCAAAGTGACATTAAATACAACATGTGTTCGTAATAAAATTTCCATATTAATCAGTAATCCATGTGACACTAGTGTGTAATATTCTGATTGGTCATGTTGACTTTTCTATTCACATGCTGCTTGAGTCCACCTCAAGATTTTTCAAATGGACAGCAGAATGCTCCTGATAACTAAAAGGTATAGACATTGAAGACAGTTTGATACATGACGCCAATATTGTCATTACTGAATCATAATGAATGGCATAACTTTTTATATTTTTCTCTCTGTATGAGTCTTGGTTGAATTGTTTTTTTCTTATTTTTCCACTCATACTATTTGAGCACAACTCGAATGGAACAGCAGAGGATACAACAAGCATTGTAAGATGAAGGTAAGCAAAGACACATTGAATACAATGTGTACAAACTAGGGAGTTTTTCCTTGCCACTGTCGCCTTTGGCTTGCTCACTGGGGGCTAGGACTCGGCACTTGTAAAGCTGCTTTGTGACAACAACTGTTGTAAAAAGTGCTATATAAATAAAATTTGATTGATTGATTGATTGATTGATACATAATAAAATTTCCATATTATTCAGTAATCGATGTGACACTAGTGTGTGAAACTCTGATTGGTCATGTTATGTCTTCTTTTGACATGCTGCTTGAGTCCACCTCAAAATTTTCCAAATGGACAACAGAATGCTCCTGATAACAAAAAGGTATAGACATTGAAGAGTGTTTGATACAGGACACCAATATTTTCATTACTGAATCATAATGAATGGGATGACGTTTTACATTTTTCACTCAGTATGAGTCTTGGTTGAATTGCTTTTTCTTATTTTTCCACCCATACTATTTGAGCACAACTCGAATGGAACAGCAGAGGATACAACAAGCATTGTAAGAAGAAGGTAATCAAAGTGACATTGAATACAACATGTGTTCGTAATAAAATTTCCATATTAATCAGTAATCGATGTGACACTAGTGTGTAATATTCTGATTGGTCATGTTGACTTTTCTATTCACATGCTGCTTGAGTCCACCTCAAGATTTTCCAAATGGACAGCAGAATGCTCCTGATAACTAAAAGGTATAGACATTGAAGAGAGTTTGATACAGGACACCAATATTTTCATTACTGAATCACAATGAATGGGATGACGTTTTACATTTTTCACTCAGTATGAGTCTTGGTTGAATTGGTTTTTCTTATTTTTCCACCCATACTATTTGAGCACAACTCGAATGGAACAGCAGAGGATACAACAAGCATTGTAAGAAGAAGGTAATCAAAGTGACATTGAATACAACATGTGTTCGTAATAAAATTTCCATATTAATCAGTAATCGATGTGACACTAGTGTGTAATATTCTGATTGATCATGTTGACTTTTCTATTCACATGCTGCTTGAGTCCACCTCAAGATTTTCCAAATGGACAGCAGAATGCTCCTGATAACTAAAAGGTATAGACATTGAAGAGAGTTTGATACAGGACACCAATATTTTCATTACTGAATCACAATGAATGGGATGACATTTTACATTTTTCACTCAGTATTAGTCTTGGTTGAATTGGTTTTTCTTATTTTTCCACCCATACTATTTGAGCACAACTCGAATGGAACAGCAGAGGATACAACAAGCATTGTAAGAAGAAGGTAATCAAAGTGACATTGAATACAACATGTGTTCGTAATAAAATTTCCATATTAATCAGTAATCGATGTGACACTAGTGTGTAATATTCTGATTGGTCATGTTGACTTTTCTATTCACATGCTGCTTGAGTCCACCTCAAGATTTTCCAAATGGACAGCAGAATGCTCCTGATAACTAAAAGGTATAGACATTGAAGAGAGTTTGATACAGGACACCAATATTTTCATTACTGAATCACAATGAATGGGATGACGTTTTACATTTTTCACTCAGTATTAGTCTTGGTTGAATTGGTTTTTCTTATTTTTCCACCCATACTATTTGAGCACAACTCGAATGGAACAGCAGAGGATACAACAAGCATTGTAAGAAGAAGGTAATCAAAGTGACATTGAATACAACATGTGTTCGTAATAAAATTTCCATATTAATCAGTAATCGATGTGACACTAGTGTGTAATATTCTGATTGATCATGTTGACTTTTCTATTCACATGCTGCTTGAGTCCACCTCAAGATTTTCCAAATGGACAGCAGAATGCTCCTGATAACTAAAAGGTATAGACATTGAAGAGAGTTTGATACAGGACACCAATATTTTCATTACTGAATCACAATGAATGGGATGACGTTTTACATTTTTCACTCAGTATTAGTCTTGGTTGAATTGGTTTTTCTTATTTTTCCACCCATACTATTTGAGCACAACTCGAATGGAACAGCAGAGGATACAACAAGCATTGTAAGAAGAAGGTAATCAAAGTGACATTGAATACAACATGTGTTCGTAATAAAATTTCCATATTAATCAGTAATCGATGTGACACTAGTGTGTAATATTCTGATTGGTCATGTTGACTTTTCTATTCACATGCTGCTTGAGTCCACCTCAAGATTTTCCAAATGGACAGCAGAATGCTCCTGATAACTAAAAGGTATAGACATTGAAGAGAGTTTGATACAGGACACCAATATTTTCATTACTGAATCACAATGAATGGGATGACGTTTTACATTTTTCACTCAGTATTAGTCTTGGTTGAATTGGTTTTTCTTATTTTTCCACCCATACTATTTGAGCACAACTCGAATGGAACAGCAGAGGATACAACAAGCATTGTAAGAAGAAGGTAATCAAAGTGACATTGAATACAACATGTGTTCGTAATAAAATTTCCATATTAATCAGTAATCGATGTGACACTAGTGTGTAATATTCTGATTGGTCATGTTGACTTTTCTATTCACATGCTGCTTGAGTCCACCTCAAGATCTTCCAAATAGACAGCAGAATGCTCCTGATAGCTAAAAGGTATAGACATTGAAGAAAGTTTGATACAGAACACCAATATTTTCATTACTGAATCATAATGAATGGGATGCCGTTTTACATTTTTCACTCAGTATGAGTCTTGGTTGAATTGGTTTTTCTTATTTTTCCACCCATACTATTTGAGCACAACTCGAATGGAACAGCAGAGGATACAACAAGCATTGTAAGAAGGTAATCAAAGTGACATTAAATACAACATGTGTTCGTAATAAAATTTCCATATTAATCAGTAATCCATGTGACACTAGTGTGTAATATTCTGATTGGTCATGTTGACTTTTCTATTCACATGCTGCTTGAGTCCACCTCAAGATTTTTCAATTGGACAGCAGAATGCTCCTGATAACTAAAAGGTATAGACATTGAAGACAGTTTGATACATGACACCAATATTGTCATTACTGAATCATAATGAATGGCATAACTTTTTATATTTTTCTCTCTGTATGAGTCTTGGTTGAATTGTTTTTTCTTATTTTTCCACTCATACTATTTGAGCACAACTCGAATGGAACAGGAGAGGATACAACAAGCATTGTAAGATGAAGGTAAGCAAAGACACATTGAATACAATGTGTACATAATAAAATTTCCATATTATTCAGTAATCGATGTGACACTAGTGTGTGAAACTCTGATTGGTCATGTTATGTCTTCTTTTGACATGCTGCTTGAGTCCACCTCAAAATTTTCCAAATGGACAACAGAATGCTCCTGATAACAAAAAGGTATAGACATTGAAGAGTGTTTGATACAGGACACCAATATTTTCATTACTGAATCATAATGAATGGGATGACGTTTTACATTTTTCACTCAGTATGAGTCTTGGTTGAATTGCTTTTTCTTATTTTTCCACCCATACTATTTGAGCACAACTCGAATGGAACAGCAGAGGATACAACAAGCATTGTAAGAAGAAGGTAATCAAAGTGACATTGAATACAACATGTGTTCGTAATAAAATTTCCATATTAATCAGTAATCGATGTGACACTAGTGTGTAATATTCTGATTGGTCATGTTGACTTTTCTATTCACATGCTGCTTGAGTCCACCTCAAGATCTTCCAAATAGACAGCAGAATGCTCCTGATAGCTAAAAGGTATAGACATTGAAGAAAGTTTGATACAGAACACCAATATTTTCATTACTGAATCATAATGAATGGGATGCCGTTTTACATTTTTCACTCAGTATGAGTCTTGGTTGAATTGGTTTTTCTTATTTTTCCACCCATACTATTTGAGCACAACTCGAATGGAACAGCAGAGGATACAACAAGCATTGTAAGAAGGTAATCAAAGTGACATTAAATACAACATGTGTTCGTAATAAAATTTCCATATTAATCAGTAATCCATGTGACACTAGTGTGTAATATTCTGATTGGTCATGTTGACTTTTCTATTCACATGCTGCTTGAGTCCACCTCAAGATTTTCCAATTGGACAGCAGAATGCTCCTGATAACTAAAAGGTATAGACATTGAAGACAGTTTGATACATGACACCAATATTGTCATTACTGAATCATAATGAATGGCATAACTTTTTATATTTTTCTCTCTGTATGAGTCTTGGTTGAATTGTTTTTTCTTATTTTTCCACTCATACTATTTGAGCACAACTCGAATGGAACAGGAGAGGATACAACAAGCATTGTAAGATGAAGGTAAGCAAAGACACATTGAATACAATGTGTACATAATAAAATTTCCATATTATTCAGTAATCGATGTGACACTAGTGTGTGAAACTCTGATTGGTCATGTTATGTCTTCTTTTGACATGCTGCTTGAGTCCACCTCAAAATTTTCCAAATGGACAACAGAATGCTCCTGATAACAAAAAGGTATAGACATTGAAGAGTGTTTGATACAGGACACCAATATTTTCATTACTGAATCATAATGAATGGGATGACGTTTTACATTTTTCACTCAGTATGAGTCTTGGTTGAATTGCTTTTTCTTATTTTTCCACCCATACTATTTGAGCACAACTCGAATGGAACAGCAGAGGATACAACAAGCATTGTAAGAAGAAGGTAATCAAAGTGACATTGAATACAACATGTGTTCGTAATAAAATTTCCATATTAATCAGTAATCGATGTGACACTAGTGTGTAATATTCTGATTGGTCATGTTGACTTTTCTATTCACATGCTGCTTGAGTCCACCTCAAGATTTTCCAAATGGACAGCAGAATGCTCCTGATAACTAAAAGGTATAGACATTGAAGAGAGTTTGATACAGGACACCAATATTTTCATTACTGAATCACAATGAATGGGATGACGTTTTACATTTTTCACTCAGTATGAGTCTTGGTTGAATTGGTTTTTCTTATTTTTCCACCAATACTATTTGAGCACAACTCGAATGGAACAGCAGAGGATACAACAAGCATTGTAAGAAGAAGGTAATCAAAGTGACATTGAATACAACATGTGTTCGTAATAAAATTTCCATATTAATCAGTAATTGATGTGACATTAGTGTGTGAAACTCTGATTGGTCATGTTGACTTTTCTGTTCACATGCTGCTTGAGTCCACCTCAAGATCTTCCAAATGGACAGCAGAATGCTCCTGATAACTAAAAGGTATAGACATTGAAGAGAGTTTGATACAGGACACCAATATTTTCATTACTGAATCATAATGAATGGGATGACGTTTTACGTTTTTCTCTCAGTATGAGTCTTGGTTGAATTGGTTTTTCCTATTTTTCCACCTATACTATTTGAACACAACTCGAATGGAACAGCTGAGGATACAACAAGCATTGAAAGATGAAGGTAAACAAAGACACATTGAATACAATGTGTGTACATAATAAAATGTGCATATTAATCAGTAATTGATGTGACACTAGTGTGTAATATTCTGATTGGTCATGTTGACTTTTCTATTCACATGCTGCTTGAGTCCACCTCAAGATTTTTCAAATGGACAGCAGAATGCTCCTGATAACTAAAAGGTATAGACATTGAAGACAGTTTGATACATGACACCAATATTGTCATTACTGAATCATAATGAATGGCATAACTTTTTATATTTTTCTCTCAGTATGAGTCTTGGTTGAATTGTTTTTTCTTATTTTTCCACTCATACTATTTGAGCACAACTCGAATGGAACAGCAGAGGATACAACAAGCATTGTAAGATGAAGGTAAGCAAAGACACATTGAATACAATGTGTACATAATAAAATTTCCATATTAATCAGTAATTGATGTGACATTAGTGTGTGAAACTCTGATTGGTCATGTTGAGTCTTCTGTTCACATGCTGCTTGAGTCCACCTCAAGATCTTCCAAATAGACAGCAGAATGCTCCTGATAGCTAAAAGGTATAGACATTGAAGAAAGTTTGATACAGAACACCAATATTTTCATTACTGAATCATAATGAATGGGATGCCGTTTTACATTTTTCACTCAGTATGAGTCTTGGTTGAATTGGTTTTTCTTATTTTTCCACCCATACTATTTGAGCACAACTCGAATGGAACAGCAGAGGATACAACAAGCATTGTAAGAAGGTAATCAAAGTGACATTAAATACAACATGTGTTCGTAATAAAATTTCCATATTAATCAGTAATCCATGTGACACTAGTGTGTAATATTCTGATTGGTCATGTTGACTTTTCTATTCACATGCTGCTTGAGTCCACCTCAAGATTTTTCAAATGGACAGCAGAATGCTCCTGATAACTAAAAGGTATAGACATTGAAGACAGTTTGATACATGACGCCAATATTGTCATTACTGAATCATAATGAATGGCATAACTTTTTATATTTTTCTCTCTGTATGAGTCTTGGTTGAATTGTTTTTTCTTATTTTTCCACTCATACTATTTGAGCACAACTCGAATGGAACAGCAGAGGATACAACAAGCATTGTAAGATGAAGGTAAGCAAAGACACATTGAATACAATGTGTACATAATAAAATTTCCATATTATTCAGTAATCGATGTGACACTAGTGTGTGAAACTCTGATTGGTCATGTTATGTCTTCTTTTGACATGCTGCTTGAGTCCACCTCAAAATTTTCCAAATGGACAACAGAATGCTCCTGATAACAAAAAGGTATAGACATTGAAGAGTGTTTGATACAGGACACCAATATTTTCATTACTGAATCATAATGAATGGGATGACGTTTTACATTTTTCACTCAGTATGAGTCTTGGTTGAATTGCTTTTTCTTATTTTTCCACCCATACTATTTGAGCACAACTCGAATGGAACAGCAGAGGATACAACAAGCATTGTAAGAAGAAGGTAATCAAAGTGACATTGAATACAACATGTGTTCGTAATAAAATTTCCATATTAATCAGTAATCGATGTGACACTAGTGTGTAATATTCTGATTGGTCATGTTGACTTTTCTATTCACATGCTGCTTGAGTCCACCTCAAGATCTTCCAAATAGACAGCAGAATGCTCCTGATAGCTAAAAGGTATAGACATTGAAGAAAGTTTGATACAGAACACCAATATTTTCATTACTGAATCATAATGAATGGGATGCCGTTTTACATTTTTCACTCAGTATGAGTCTTGGTTGAATTGGTTTTTCTTATTTTTCCACCCATACTATTTGAGCACAACTCGAATGGAACAGCAGAGGATACAACAAGCATTGTAAGAAGGTAATCAAAGTGACATTAAATACAACATGTGTTCGTAATAAAATTTCCATATTAATCAGTAATCCATGTGACACTAGTGTGTAATATTCTGATTGGTCATGTTGACTTTTCTATTCACATGCTGCTTGAGTCCACCTCAAGATTTTCCAATTGGACAGCAGAATGCTCCTGATAACTAAAAGGTATAGACATTGAAGACAGTTTGATACATGACACCAATATTGTCATTACTGAATCATAATGAATGGCATAACTTTTTATATTTTTCTCTCTGTATGAGTCTTGGTTGAATTGTTTTTTCTTATTTTTCCACTCATACTATTTGAGCACAACTCGAATGGAACAGGAGAGGATACAACAAGCATTGTAAGATGAAGGTAAGCAAAGACACATTGAATACAATGTGTACATAATAAAATTTCCATATTATTCAGTAATCGATGTGACACTAGTGTGTGAAACTCTGATTGGTCATGTTATGTCTTCTTTTGACATGCTGCTTGAGTCCACCTCAAAATTTTCCAAATGGACAACAGAATGCTCCTGATAACAAAAAGGTATAGACATTGAAGAGTGTTTGATACAGGACACCAATATTTTCATTACTGAATCATAATGAATGGGATGACGTTTTACATTTTTCACTCAGTATGAGTCTTGGTTGAATTGCTTTTTCTTATTTTTCCACCCATACTATTTGAGCACAACTCGAATGGAACAGCAGAGGATACAACAAGCATTGTAAGAAGAAGGTAATCAAAGTGACATTGAATACAACATGTGTTCGTAATAAAATTTCCATATTAATCAGTAATCGATGTGACACTAGTGTGTAATATTCTGATTGGTCATGTTGACTTTTCTATTCACATGCTGCTTGAGTCCACCTCAAGATTTTCCAAATGGACAGCAGAATGCTCCTGATAACTAAAAGGTATAGACATTGAAGAGAGTTTGATACAGGACACCAATATTTTCATTACTGAATCACAATGAATGGGATGACGTTTTACATTTTTCACTCAGTATGAGTCTTGGTTGAATTGGTTTTTCTTATTTTTCCACCAATACTATTTGAGCACAACTCGAATGGAACAGCAGAGGATACAACAAGCATTGTAAGAAGAAGGTAATCAAAGTGACATTGAATACAACATGTGTTCGTAATAAAATTTCCATATTAATCAGTAATTGATGTGACATTAGTGTGTGAAACTCTGATTGGTCATGTTGACTTTTCTGTTCACATGCTGCTTGAGTCCACCTCAAGATCTTCCAAATGGACAGCAGAATGCTCCTGATAACTAAAAGGTATAGACATTGAAGAGAGTTTGATACAGGACACCAATATTTTCATTACTGAATCATAATGAATGGGATGACGTTTTACGTTTTTCTCTCAGTATGAGTCTTGGTTGAATTGGTTTTTCCTATTTTTCCACCTATACTATTTGAACACAACTCGAATGGAACAGCTGAGGATACAACAAGCATTGAAAGATGAAGGTAAACAAAGACACATTGAATACAATGTGTGTACATAATAAAATGTGCATATTAATCAGTAATTGATGTGACACTAGTGTGTAATATTCTGATTGGTCATGTTGACTTTTCTATTCACATGCTGCTTGAGTCCACCTCAAGATTTTTCAAATGGACAGCAGAATGCTCCTGATAACTAAAAGGTATAGACATTGAAGACAGTTTGATACATGACACCAATATTGTCATTACTGAATCATAATGAATGGCATAACTTTTTATATTTTTCTCTCAGTATGAGTCTTGGTTGAATTGTTTTTTCTTATTTTTCCACTCATACTATTTGAGCACAACTCGAATGGAACAGCAGAGGATACAACAAGCATTGTAAGATGAAGGTAAGCAAAGACACATTGAATACAATGTGTACATAATAAAATTTCCATATTAATCAGTAATTGATGTGACATTAGTGTGTGAAACTCTGATTGGTCATGTTGAGTCTTCTGTTCACATGCTGCTTGAGTCCACCTCAAGATCTTCCAAATAGACAGCAGAATGCTCCTGATAGCTAAAAGGTATAGACATTGAAGAAAGTTTGATACAGAACACCAATATTTTCATTACTGAATCATAATGAATGGGATGCCGTTTTACATTTTTCACTCAGTATGAGTCTTGGTTGAATTGGTTTTTCTTATTTTTCCACCCATACTATTTGAGCACAACTCGAATGGAACAGCAGAGGATACAACAAGCATTGTAAGAAGGTAATCAAAGTGACATTAAATACAACATGTGTTCGTAATAAAATTTCCATATTAATCAGTAATCCATGTGACACTAGTGTGTAATATTCTGATTGGTCATGTTGACTTTTCTATTCACATGCTGCTTGAGTCCACCTCAAGATTTTTCAAATGGACAGCAGAATGCTCCTGATAACTAAAAGGTATAGACATTGAAGACAGTTTGATACATGACGCCAATATTGTCATTACTGAATCATAATGAATGGCATAACTTTTTATATTTTTCTCTCTGTATGAGTCTTGGTTGAATTGTTTTTTCTTATTTTTCCACTCATACTATTTGAGCACAACTCGAATGGAACAGCAGAGGATACAACAAGCATTGTAAGATGAAGGTAAGCAAAGACACATTGAATACAATGTGTACAAACTAGGGAGTTTTTCCTTGCCACTGTCGCCTTTGGCTTGCTCACTGGGGGCTAGGACTCGGCACTTGTAAAGCTGCTTTGTGACAACAACTGTTGTAAAGTGCTATATAAATAAAATTTGATTGATTGATTGATTGATTGATACATAATAAAATTTCCATATTATTCAGTAATCGATGTGACACTAGTGTGTGAAACTCTGATTGGTCATGTTATGTCTTCTTTTGACATGCTGCTTGAGTCCACCTCAAAATTTTCCAAATGGACAACAGAATGCTCCTGATAACAAAAAGGTATAGACATTGAAGAGTGTTTGATACAGGACACCAATATTTTCATTACTGAATCATAATGAATGGGATGACGTTTTACATTTTTCACTCAGTATGAGTCTTGGTTGAATTGCTTTTTCTTATTTTTCCACCCATACTATTTGAGCACAACTCGAATGGAACAGCAGAGGATACAACAAGCATTGTAAGAAGAAGGTAATCAAAGTGACATTGAATACAACATGTGTTCGTAATAAAATTTCCATATTAATCAGTAATCGATGTGACACTAGTGTGTAATATTCTGATTGGTCATGTTGACTTTTCTATTCACATGCTGCTTGAGTCCACCTCAAGATTTTCCAAATGGACAGCAGAATGCTCCTGATAACTAAAAGGTATAGACATTGAAGAGAGTTTGATACAGGACACCAATATTTTCATTACTGAATCACAATGAATGGGATGACGTTTTACATTTTTCACTCAGTATGAGTCTTGGTTGAATTGGTTTTTCTTATTTTTCCACCCATACTATTTGAGCACAACTCGAATGGAACAGCAGAGGATACAACAAGCATTGTAAGAAGAAGGTAATCAAAGTGACATTGAATACAACATGTGTTCGTAATAAAATTTCCATATTAATCAGTAATCGATGTGACACTAGTGTGTAATATTCTGATTGATCATGTTGACTTTTCTATTCACATGCTGCTTGAGTCCACCTCAAGATTTTCCAAATGGACAGCAGAATGCTCCTGATAACTAAAAGGTATAGACATTGAAGAGAGTTTGATACAGGACACCAATATTTTCATTACTGAATCACAATGAATGGGATGACATTTTACATTTTTCACTCAGTATTAGTCTTGGTTGAATTGGTTTTTCTTATTTTTCCACCCATACTATTTGAGCACAACTCGAATGGAACAGCAGAGGATACAACAAGCATTGTAAGAAGAAGGTAATCAAAGTGACATTGAATACAACATGTGTTCGTAATAAAATTTCCATATTAATCAGTAATCGATGTGACACTAGTGTGTAATATTCTGATTGGTCATGTTGACTTTTCTATTCACATGCTGCTTGAGTCCACCTCAAGATTTTCCAAATGGACAGCAGAATGCTCCTGATAACTAAAAGGTATAGACATTGAAGAGAGTTTGATACAGGACACCAATATTTTCATTACTGAATCACAATGAATGGGATGACGTTTTACATTTTTCACTCAGTATTAGTCTTGGTTGAATTGGTTTTTCTTATTTTTCCACCCATACTATTTGAGCACAACTCGAATGGAACAGCAGAGGATACAACAAGCATTGTAAGAAGAAGGTAATCAAAGTGACATTGAATACAACATGTGTTCGTAATAAAATTTCCATATTAATCAGTAATCGATGTGACACTAGTGTGTAATATTCTGATTGATCATGTTGACTTTTCTATTCACATGCTGCTTGAGTCCACCTCAAGATTTTCCAAATGGACAGCAGAATGCTCCTGATAACTAAAAGGTATAGACATTGAAGAGAGTTTGATACAGGACACCAATATTTTCATTACTGAATCACAATGAATGGGATGACGTTTTACATTTTTCACTCAGTATTAGTCTTGGTTGAATTGGTTTTTCTTATTTTTCCACCCATACTATTTGAGCACAACTCGAATGGAACAGCAGAGGATACAACAAGCATTGTAAGAAGAAGGTAATCAAAGTGACATTGAATACAACATGTGTTCGTAATAAAATTTCCATATTAATCAGTAATCGATGTGACACTAGTGTGTAATATTCTGATTGGTCATGTTGACTTTTCTATTCACATGCTGCTTGAGTCCACCTCAAGATTTTCCAAATGGACAGCAGAATGCTCCTGATAACTAAAAGGAATAGACATTGAAGAGAGTTTGATACAGGACACCAATATTTTCATTACTGAATCACAATGAATGGGATGACGTTTTACATTTTTCACTCAGTATGAGTCTTGGTTGAATTGGTTTTTCTTATTTTTCCACCCTTACTATTTGAGCACAACTCGAATGGAACAGCAGAGGATACAACAAGCATTGTAAGAAGAAGGTAATCAAAGTGACATTGAATACAACATGTGTTCGTAATAAAATTTCCATATTAATCAGTAATCGATGTGACACTAGTGTGTAATATTCTGATTGGTCATGTTGACTTTTCTATTCACATGCTGCTTGAGTCCACCTCAAGATTTTCCAAATGGACAGCAGAATGCTCCTGATAACTAAAAGGTATAGACATTGAAGAGAGTTTGATACAGGACACCAATATTTTCATTACTGAATCACAATGAATGGGATGACGTTTTACATTTTTCACTCAGTATGAGTCTTGGTTGAATTGGTTTTTCTTATTTTTCCACCCATACTATTTGAGCACAACTCGAATGGAACAGCAGAGGATACAACAAGCATTGTAAGAAGAAGGTAATCAAAGTGACATTGAATACAACATGTGTTCGTAATAAAATTTCCATATTAATCAGTAATCGATGTGACACTAGTGTGTAATATTCTGATTGATCATGTTGACTTTTCTATTCACATGCTGCTTGAGTCCACCTCAAGATTTTCCAAATGGACAGCAGAATGCTCCTGATAACTAAAAGGTATAGACATTGAAGAGAGTTTGATACAGGACACCAATATTTTCATTACTGAATCACAATGAATGGGATGACATTTTACATTTTTCACTCAGTATTAGTCTTGGTTGAATTGGTTTTTCTTATTTTTCCACCCATACTATTTGAGCACAACTCGAATGGAACAGCAGAGGATACAACAAGCATTGTAAGAAGAAGGTAATCAAAGTGACATTGAATACAACATGTGTTCGTAATAAAATTTCCATATTAATCAGTAATCGATGTGACACTAGTGTGTAATATTCTGATTGGTCATGTTGACTTTTCTATTCACATGCTGCTTGAGTCCACCTCAAGATTTTCCAAATGGACAGCAGAATGCTCCTGATAACTAAAAGGAATAGACATTGAAGAGAGTTTGATACAGGACACCAATATTTTCATTACTGAATCACAATGAATGGGATGACGTTTTACATTTTTCACTCAGTATGAGTCTTGGTTGAATTGGTTTTTCTTATTTTTCCACCCTTACTATTTGAGCACAACTCGAATGGAACAGCAGAGGATACAACAAGCATTGTAAGAAGAAGGTAATCAAAGTGACATTGAATACAACATGTGTTCGTAATAAAATTTCCATATTAATCAGTAATCGATGTGACACTAGTGTGTAATATTCTGATTGGTCATGTTGACTTTTCTATTCACATGCTGCTTGAGTCCACCTCAAGATTTTCCAAATGGACAGCAGAATGCTCCTGATAACTAAAAGGTATAGACATTGAAGAGAGTTTGATACAGGACACCAATATTTTCATTACTGAATCACAATGAATGGGATGACGTTTTACATTTTTCACTCAGTATGAGTCTTGGTTGAATTGGTTTTTCTTATTTTTCCACCCATACTATTTGAGCACAACTCGAATGGAACAGCAGAGGATACAACAAGCATTGTAAGAAGAAGGTAATCAAAGTGACATTGAATACAACATGTGTTCGTAATAAAATTTCCATATTAATCAGTAATCGATGTGACACTAGTGTGTAATATTCTGATTGATCATGTTGACTTTTCTATTCACATGCTGCTTGAGTCCACCTCAAGATTTTCCAAATGGACAGCAGAATGCTCCTGATAACTAAAAGGTATAGACATTGAAGAGAGTTTGATACAGGACACCAATATTTTCATTACTGAATCACAATGAATGGGATGACATTTTACATTTTTCACTCAGTATTAGTCTTGGTTGAATTGGTTTTTCTTATTTTTCCACCCATACTATTTGAGCACAACTCGAATGGAACAGCAGAGGATACAACAAGCATTGTAAGAAGAAGGTAATCAAAGTGACATTGAATACAACATGTGTTCGTAATAAAATTTCCATATTAATCAGTAATCGATGTGACACTAGTGTGTAATATTCTGATTGGTCATGTTGACTTTTCTATTCACATGCTGCTTGAGTCCACCTCAAGATTTTCCAAATGGACAGCAGAATGCTCCTGATAACTAAAAGGTATAGACATTGAAGAGAGTTTGATACAGGACACCAATATTTTCATTACTGAATCACAATGAATGGGATGACGTTTTACATTTTTCACTCAGTATTAGTCTTGGTTGAATTGGTTTTTCTTATTTTTCCACCCATACTATTTGAGCACAACTCGAATGGAACAGCAGAGGATACAACAAGCATTGTAAGAAGAAGGTAATCAAAGTGACATTGAATACAACATGTGTTCGTAATAAAATTTCCATATTAATCAGTAATCGATGTGACACTAGTGTGTAATATTCTGATTGATCATGTTGACTTTTCTATTCACATGCTGCTTGAGTCCACCTCAAGATTTTCCAAATGGACAGCAGAATGCTCCTGATAACTAAAAGGTATAGACATTGAAGAGAGTTTGATACAGGACACCAATATTTTCATTACTGAATCACAATGAATGGGATGACGTTTTACATTTTTCACTCAGTATTAGTCATGGTTGAATTGGTTTTTCTTATTTTTCCACCCATACTATTTGAGCACAACTCGAATGGAACAGCAGAGGATACAACAAGCATTGTAAGAAGAAGGTAATCAAAGTGACATTGAATACAACATGTGTTCGTAATAAAATTTCCATATTAATCAGTAATCGATGTGACACTAGTGTGTAATATTCTGATTGGTCATGTTGACTTTTCTATTCACATGCTGCTTGAGTCCACCTCAAGATTTTCCAAATGGACAGCAGAATGCTCCTGATAACTAAAAGGTATAGACATTGAAGAGAGTTTGATACAGGACACCAATATTTTCATTACTGAATCACAATGAATGGGATGACGTTTTACATTTTTCACTCAGTATTAGTCTTGGTTGAATTGGTTTTTCTTATTTTTCCACCCATACTATTTGAGCACAACTCGAATGGAACAGCAGAGGATACAACAAGCATTGTAAGAAGAAGGTAATCAAAGTGACATTGAATACAACATGTGTTCGTAATAAAATTTCCATATTAATCAGTAATCGATGTGACACTAGTGTGTAATATTCTGATTGATCATGTTGACTTTTCTATTCACATGCTGCTTGAGTCCACCTCAAGATTTTCCAAATGGACAGCAGAATGCTCCTGATAACTAAAAGGTATAGACATTGAAGAGAGTTTGATACAGGACACCAATATTTTCATTACTGAATCACAATGAATGGGATGACGTTTTACATTTTTCACTCAGTATTAGTCTTGGTTGAATTGGATTTTCTTATTTTTCCACCCATACTATTTGAGCACAACTCGAATGGAACAGCAGAGGATACAACAAGCATTGTAAGAAGAAGGTAATCAAAGTGACATTGAATACAACATGTGTTCGTAATAAAATTTCCATATTAATCAGTAATCGATGTGACACTAGTGTGTAATATTCTGATTGGTCATGTTGACTTTTCTATTCACATGCTGCTTGAGTCCACCTCAAGATCTTCCAAATAGACAGCAGAATGCTCCTGATAGCTAAAAGGTATAGACATTGAAGAAAGTTTGATACAGAACACCAATATTTTCATTACTGAATCATAATGAATGGGATGCCGTTTTACATTTTTCACTCAGTATGAGTCTTGGTTGAATTGGTTTTTCTTATTTTTCCACCCATACTATTTGAGCACAACTCGAATGGAACAGCAGAGGATACAACAAGCATTGTAAGAAGGTAATCAAAGTGACATTAAATACAACATGTGTTCGTAATAAAATTTCCATATTAATCAGTAATCCATGTGACACTAGTGTGTAATATTCTGATTGGTCATGTTGACTTTTCTATTCACATGCTGCTTGAGTCCACCTCAAGATTTTCCAATTGGACAGCAGAATGCTCCTGATAACTAAAAGGTATAGACATTGAAGACAGTTTGATACATGACACCAATATTGTCATTACTGAATCATAATGAATGGCATAACTTTTTATATTTTTCTCTCTGTATGAGTCTTGGTTGAATTGTTTTTTCTTATTTTTCCACTCATACTATTTGAGCACAACTCGAATGGAACAGGAGAGGATACAACAAGCATTGTAAGATGAAGGTAAGCAAAGACACATTGAATACAATGTGTACATAATAAAATTTCCATATTATTCAGTAATCGATGTGACACTAGTGTGTGAAACTCTGATTGGTCATGTTATGTCTTCTTTTGACATGCTGCTTGAGTCCACCTCAAAATTTTCCAAATGGACAACAGAATGCTCCTGATAACAAAAAGGTATAGACATTGAAGAGTGTTTGATACAGGACACCAATATTTTCATTACTGAATCATAATGAATGGGATGACGTTTTACATTTTTCACTCAGTATGAGTCTTGGTTGAATTGCTTTTTCTTATTTTTCCACCCATACTATTTGAGCACAACTCGAATGGAACAGCAGAGGATACAACAAGCATTGTAAGAAGAAGGTAATCAAAGTGACATTGAATACAACATGTGTTCGTAATAAAATTTCCATATTAATCAGTAATCGATGTGACACTAGTGTGTAATATTCTGATTGGTCATGTTGACTTTTCTATTCACATGCTGCTTGAGTCCACCTCAAGATCTTCCAAATAGACAGCAGAATGCTCCTGATAGCTAAAAGGTATAGACATTGAAGAAAGTTTGATACAGAACACCAATATTTTCATTACTGAATCATAATGAATGGGATGCCGTTTTACATTTTTCACTCAGTATGAGTCTTGGTTGAATTGGTTTTTCTTATTTTTCCACCCATACTATTTGAGCACAACTCGAATGGAACAGCAGAGGATACAACAAGCATTGTAAGAAGGTAATCAAAGTGACATTAAATACAACATGTGTTCGTAATAAAATTTCCATATTAATCAGTAATCCATGTGACACTAGTGTGTAATATTCTGATTGGTCATGTTGACTTTTCTATTCACATGCTGCTTGAGTCCACCTCAAGATTTTCCAATTGGACAGCAGAATGCTCCTGATAACTAAAAGGTATAGACATTGAAGACAGTTTGATACATGACACCAATATTGTCATTACTGAATCATAATGAATGGCATAACTTTTTATATTTTTCTCTCTGTATGAGTCTTGGTTGAATTGTTTTTTCTTATTTTTCCACTCATACTATTTGAGCACAACTCGAATGGAACAGGAGAGGATACAACAAGCATTGTAAGATGAAGGTAAGCAAAGACACATTGAATACAATGTGTACATAATAAAATTTCCATATTATTCAGTAATCGATGTGACACTAGTGTGTGAAACTCTGATTGGTCATGTTATGTCTTCTTTTGACATGCTGCTTGAGTCCACCTCAAAATTTTCCAAATGGACAACAGAATGCTCCTGATAACAAAAAGGTATAGACATTGAAGAGTGTTTGATACAGGACACCAATATTTTCATTACTGAATCATAATGAATGGGATGACGTTTTACATTTTTCACTCAGTATGAGTCTTGGTTGAATTGCTTTTTCTTATTTTTCCACCCATACTATTTGAGCACAACTCGAATGGAACAGCAGAGGATACAACAAGCATTGTAAGAAGAAGGTAATCAAAGTGACATTGAATACAACATGTGTTCGTAATAAAATTTCCATATTAATCAGTAATCGATGTGACACTAGTGTGTAATATTCTGATTGGTCATGTTGACTTTTCTATTCACATGCTGCTTGAGTCCACCTCAAGATTTTCCAAATGGACAGCAGAATGCTCCTGATAACTAAAAGGTATAGACATTGAAGAGAGTTTGATACAGGACACCAATATTTTCATTACTGAATCACAATGAATGGGATGACGTTTTACATTTTTCACTCAGTATGAGTCTTGGTTGAATTGGTTTTTCTTATTTTTCCACCAATACTATTTGAGCACAACTCGAATGGAACAGCAGAGGATACAACAAGCATTGTAAGAAGAAGGTAATCAAAGTGACATTGAATACAACATGTGTTCGTAATAAAATTTCCATATTAATCAGTAATTGATGTGACATTAGTGTGTGAAACTCTGATTGGTCATGTTGACTTTTCTGTTCACATGCTGCTTGAGTCCACCTCAAGATCTTCCAAATGGACAGCAGAATGCTCCTGATAACTAAAAGGTATAGACATTGAAGAGAGTTTGATACAGGACACCAATATTTTCATTACTGAATCATAATGAATGGGATGACGTTTTACGTTTTTCTCTCAGTATGAGTCTTGGTTGAATTGGTTTTTCCTATTTTTCCACCTATACTATTTGAACACAACTCGAATGGAACAGCTGAGGATACAACAAGCATTGAAAGATGAAGGTAAACAAAGACACATTGAATACAATGTGTGTACATAATAAAATGTGCATATTAATCAGTAATTGATGTGACACTAGTGTGTAATATTCTGATTGGTCATGTTGACTTTTCTATTCACATGCTGCTTGAGTCCACCTCAAGATTTTTCAAATGGACAGCAGAATGCTCCTGATAACTAAAAGGTATAGACATTGAAGACAGTTTGATACATGACACCAATATTGTCATTACTGAATCATAATGAATGGCATAACTTTTTATATTTTTCTCTCAGTATGAGTCTTGGTTGAATTGTTTTTTCTTATTTTTCCACTCATACTATTTGAGCACAACTCGAATGGAACAGCAGAGGATACAACAAGCATTGTAAGATGAAGGTAAGCAAAGACACATTGAATACAATGTGTACATAATAAAATTTCCATATTAATCAGTAATTGATGTGACATTAGTGTGTGAAACTCTGATTGGTCATGTTGAGTCTTCTGTTCACATGCTGCTTGAGTCCACCTCAAGATCTTCCAAATAGACAGCAGAATGCTCCTGATAGCTAAAAGGTATAGACATTGAAGAAAGTTTGATACAGAACACCAATATTTTCATTACTGAATCATAATGAATGGGATGCCGTTTTACATTTTTCACTCAGTATGAGTCTTGGTTGAATTGGTTTTTCTTATTTTTCCACCCATACTATTTGAGCACAACTCGAATGGAACAGCAGAGGATACAACAAGCATTGTAAGAAGGTAATCAAAGTGACATTAAATACAACATGTGTTCGTAATAAAATTTCCATATTAATCAGTAATCCATGTGACACTAGTGTGTAATATTCTGATTGGTCATGTTGACTTTTCTATTCACATGCTGCTTGAGTCCACCTCAAGATTTTTCAAATGGACAGCAGAATGCTCCTGATAACTAAAAGGTATAGACATTGAAGACAGTTTGATACATGACGCCAATATTGTCATTACTGAATCATAATGAATGGCATAACTTTTTATATTTTTCTCTCTGTATGAGTCTTGGTTGAATTGTTTTTTCTTATTTTTCCACTCATACTATTTGAGCACAACTCGAATGGAACAGCAGAGGATACAACAAGCATTGTAAGATGAAGGTAAGCAAAGACACATTGAATACAATGTGTACAAACTAGGGAGTTTTTCCTTGCCACTGTCGCCTTTGGCTTGCTCACTGGGGGCTAGGACTCGGCACTTGTAAAGCTGCTTTGTGACAACAACTGTTGTAAAAAGTGCTATATAAATAAAATTTGATTGATTGATTGATTGATTGATACATAATAAAATTTCCATATTATTCAGTAATCGATGTGACACTAGTGTGTGAAACTCTGATTGGTCATGTTATGTCTTCTTTTGACATGCTGCTTGAGTCCACCTCAAAATTTTCCAAATGGACAACAGAATGCTCCTGATAACAAAAAGGTATAGACATTGAAGAGTGTTTGATACAGGACACCAATATTTTCATTACTGAATCATAATGAATGGGATGACGTTTTACATTTTTCACTCAGTATTAGTCTTGGTTGAATTGGTTTTTCTTATTTTTCCACCCATACTATTTGAGCACAACTCGAATGGAACAGCAGAGGATACAACAAGCATTGTAAGAAGAAGGTAATCAAAGTGACATTGAATACAACATGTGTTCGTAATAAAATTTCCATATTAATCAGTAATCGATGTGACACTAGTGTGTAATATTCTGATTGATCATGTTGACTTTTCTATTCACATGCTGCTTGAGTCCACCTCAAGATTTTCCAAATGGACAGCAGAATGCTCCTGATAACTAAAAGGTATAGACATTGAAGAGAGTTTGATACAGGACACCAATATTTTCATTACTGAATCACAATGAATGGGATGACGTTTTACATTTTTCACTCAGTATTAGTCTTGGTTGAATTGGTTTTTCTTATTTTACCACCCATACTATTTGAGCACAACTCGAATGGAACAGCAGAGGATACAACAAGCATTGTAAGAAGAAGGTAATCAAAGTGACATTGAATACAACATGTGTTCGTAATAAAATTTCCATATTAATCAGTAATCGATGTGACACTAGTGTGTAATATTCTGATTGGTCATGTTGACTTTTCTATTCACATGCTGCTTGAGTCCACCTCAAGATCTTCCAAATAGACAGCAGAATGCTCCTGATAGCTAAAAGGTATAGACATTGAAGAAAGTTTGATACAGAACACCAATATTTTCATTACTGAATCATAATGAATGGGATGCCGTTTTACATTTTTCACTCAGTATGAGTCTTGGTTGAATTGGTTTTTCTTATTTTTCCACCCATACTATTTGAGCACAACTCGAATGGAACAGCAGAGGATACAACAAGCATTGTAAGAAGGTAATCAAAGTGACATTAAATACAACATGTGTTCGTAATAAAATTTCCATATTAATCAGTAATCCATGTGACACTAGTGTGTAATATTCTGATTGGTCATGTTGACTTTTCTATTCACATGCTGCTTGAGTCCACCTCAAGATTTTCCAATTGGACAGCAGAATGCTCCTGATAACTAAAAGGTATAGACATTGAAGACAGTTTGATACATGACACCAATATTGTCATTACTGAATCATAATGAATGGCATAACTTTTTATATTTTTCTCTCTGTATGAGTCTTGGTTGAATTGTTTTTTCTTATTTTTCCACTCATACTATTTGAGCACAACTCGAATGGAACAGGAGAGGATACAACAAGCATTGTAAGATGAAGGTAAGCAAAGACACATTGAATACAATGTGTACATAATAAAATTTCCATATTATTCAGTAATCGATGTGACACTAGTGTGTGAAACTCTGATTGGTCATGTTATGTCTTCTTTTGACATGATGCTTGAGTCCACCTCAAAATTTTCCAAATGGACAACAGAATGCTCCTGATAACAAAAAGGTATAGACATTGAAGAGTGTTTGATACAGGACACCAATATTTTCATTACTGAATCATAATGAATGGGATGACGTTTTACATTTTTCACTCAGTATGAGTCTTGGTTGAATTGCTTTTTCTTATTTTTCCACCCATACTATTTGAGCACAACTCGAATGGAACAGCAGAGGATACAACAAGCATTGTAAGAAGAAGGTAATCAAAGTGACATTGAATACAACATGTGTTCGTAATAAAATTTCCATATTAATCAGTAATCGATGTGACACTAGTGTGTAATATTCTGATTGGTCATGTTGACTTTTCTATTCACATGCTGCTTGAGTCCACCTCAAGATTTTCCAAATGGACAGCAGAATGCTCCTGATAACTAAAAGGTATAGACATTGAAGAGAGTTTGATACAGGACACCAATATTTTCATTACTGAATCACAATGAATGGGATGACGTTTTACATTTTTCACTCAGTATGAGTCTTGGTTGAATTGGTTTTTCTTATTTTTCCACCAATACTATTTGAGCACAACTCGAATGGAACAGCAGAGGATACAACAAGCATTGTAAGAAGAAGGTAATCAAAGTGACATTGAATACAACATGTGTTCGTAATAAAATTTCCATATTAATCAGTAATTGATGTGACATTAGTGTGTGAAACTCTGATTGGTCATGTTGACTTTTCTGTTCACATGCTGCTTGAGTCCACCTCAAGATCTTCCAAATGGACAGCAGAATGCTCCTGATAACTAAAAGGTATAGACATTGAAGAGAGTTTGATACAGGACACCAATATTTTCATTACTGAATCATAATGAATGGGATGACGTTTTACGTTTTTCTCTCAGTATGAGTCTTGGTTGAATTGGTTTTTCCTATTTTTCCACCTATACTATTTGAACACAACTCGAATGGAACAGCTGAGGATACAACAAGCATTGAAAGATGAAGGTAAACAAAGACACATTGAATACAATGTGTGTACATAATAAAATGTGCATATTAATCAGTAATTGATGTGACACTAGTGTGTAATATTCTGATTGGTCATGTTGACTTTTCTATTCACATGCTGCTTGAGTCCACCTCAAGATTTTTCAAATGGACAGCAGAATGCTCCTGATAACTAAAAGGTATAGACATTGAAGACAGTTTGATACATGACACCAATATTGTCATTACTGAATCATAATGAATGGCATAACTTTTTATATTTTTCTCTCAGTATGAGTCTTGGTTGAATTGTTTTTTCTTATTTTTCCACTCATACTATTTGAGCACAACTCGAATGGAACAGCAGAGGATACAACAAGCATTGTAAGATGAAGGTAAGCAAAGACACATTGAATACAATGTGTACATAATAAAATTTCCATATTAATCAGTAATTGATGTGACATTAGTGTGTGAAACTCTGATTGGTCATGTTGAGTCTTCTGTTCACATGCTGCTTGAGTCCACCTCAAGATCTTCCAAATAGACAGCAGAATGCTCCTGATAGCTAAAAGGTATAGACATTGAAGAAAGTTTGATACAGAACACCAATATTTTCATTACTGAATCATAATGAATGGGATGCCGTTTTACATTTTTCACTCAGTATGAGTCTTGGTTGAATTGGTTTTTCTTATTTTTCCACCCATACTATTTGAGCACAACTCGAATGGAACAGCAGAGGATACAACAAGCATTGTAAGAAGGTAATCAAAGTGACATTAAATACAACATGTGTTCGTAATAAAATTTCCATATTAATCAGTAATCCATGTGACACTAGTGTGTAATATTCTGATTGGTCATGTTGACTTTTCTATTCACATGCTGCTTGAGTCCACCTCAAGATTTTTCAAATGGACAGCAGAATGCTCCTGATAACTAAAAGGTATAGACATTGAAGACAGTTTGATACATGACGCCAATATTGTCATTACTGAATCATAATGAATGGCATAACTTTTTATATTTTTCTCTCTGTATGAGTCTTGGTTGAATTGTTTTTTCTTATTTTTCCACTCATACTATTTGAGCACAACTCGAATGGAACAGCAGAGGATACAACAAGCATTGTAAGATGAAGGTAAGCAAAGACACATTGAATACAATGTGTACAAACTAGGGAGTTTTTCCTTGCCACTGTCGCCTTTGGCTTGCTCACTGGGGGCTAGGACTCGGCACTTGTAAAGCTGCTTTGTGACAACAACTGTTGTAAAAAGTGCTATATAAATAAAATTTGATTGATTGATTGATTGATTGATACATAATAAAATTTCCATATTATTCAGTAATCGATGTGACACTAGTGTGTGAAACTCTGATTGGTCATGTTATGTCTTCTTTTGACATGCTGCTTGAGTCCACCTCAAAATTTTCCAAATGGACAACAGAATGCTCCTGATAACAAAAAGGTATAGACATTGAAGAGTGTTTGATACAGGACACCAATATTTTCATTACTGAATCATAATGAATGGGATGACGTTTTACATTTTTCACTCAGTATGAGTCTTGGTTGAATTGCTTTTTCTTATTTTTCCACCCATACTATTTGAGCACAACTCGAATGGAACAGCAGAGGATACAACAAGCATTGTAAGAAGAAGGTAATCAAAGTGACATTGAATACAACATGTGTTCGTAATAAAATTTCCATATTAATCAGTAATCGATGTGACACTAGTGTGTAATATTCTGATTGGTCATGTTGACTTTTCTATTCACATGCTGCTTGAGTCCACCTCAAGATTTTCCAAATGGACAGCAGAATGCTCCTGATAACTAAAAGGTATAGACATTGAAGAGAGTTTGATACAGGACACCAATATTTTCATTACTGAATCACAATGAATGGGATGACGTTTTACATTTTTCACTCAGTATTAGTCTTGGTTGAATTGGTTTTTCTTATTTTTCCACCCATACTATTTGAGCACAACTCGAATGGAACAGCAGAGGATACAACAAGCATTGTAAGAAGAAGGTAATCAAAGTGACATTGAATACAACATGTGTTCGTAATAAAATTTCCATATTAATCAGTAATCGATGTGACACTAGTGTGTAATATTCTGATTGATCATGTTGACTTTTCTATTCACATGCTGCTTGAGTCCACCTCAAGATTTTCCAAATGGACAGCAGAATGCTCCTGATAACTAAAAGGTATAGACATTGAAGAGAGTTTGATACAGGACACCAATATTTTCATTACTGAATCACAATGAATGGGATGACGTTTTACATTTTTCACTCAGTATTAGTCTTGGTTGAATTGGTTTTTCTTATTTTTCCACCCATACTATTTGAGCACAACTCGAATGGAACAGCAGAGGATACAACAAGCATTGTAAGAAGAAGGTAATCAAAGTGACATTGAATACAACATGTGTTCGTAATAAAATTTCCATATTAATCAGTAATCGATGTGACACTAGTGTGTAATATTCTGATTGGTCATGTTGACTTTTCTATTCACATGCTGCTTGAGTCCACCTCAAGATTTTCCAAATGGACAGCAGAATGCTCCTGATAACTAAAAGGAATAGACATTGAAGAGAGTTTGATACAGGACACCAATATTTTCATTACTGAATCACAATGAATGGGATGACGTTTTACATTTTTCACTCAGTATGAGTCTTGGTTGAATTGGTTTTTCTTATTTTTCCACCCTTACTATTTGAGCACAACTCGAATGGAACAGCAGAGGATACAACAAGCATTGTAAGAAGAAGGTAATCAAAGTGACATTGAATACAACATGTGTTCGTAATAAAATTTCCATATTAATCAGTAATCGATGTGACACTAGTGTGTAATATTCTGATTGGTCATGTTGACTTTTCTATTCACATGCTGCTTGAGTCCACCTCAAGATTTTCCAAATGGACAGCAGAATGCTCCTGATAACTAAAAGGTATAGACATTGAAGAGAGTTTGATACAGGACACCAATATTTTCATTACTGAATCACAATGAATGGGATGACGTTTTACATTTTTCACTCAGTATGAGTCTTGGTTGAATTGGTTTTTCTTATTTTTCCACCCATACTATTTGAGCACAACTCGAATGGAACAGCAGAGGATACAACAAGCATTGTAAGAAGAAGGTAATCAAAGTGACATTGAATACAACATGTGTTCGTAATAAAATTTCCATATTAATCAGTAATCGATGTGACACTAGTGTGTAATATTCTGATTGATCATGTTGACTTTTCTATTCACATGCTGCTTGAGTCCACCTCAAGATTTTCCAAATGGACAGCAGAATGCTCCTGATAACTAAAAGGTATAGACATTGAAGAGAGTTTGATACAGGACACCAATATTTTCATTACTGAATCACAATGAATGGGATGACATTTTACATTTTTCACTCAGTATTAGTCTTGGTTGAATTGGTTTTTCTTATTTTTCCACCCATACTATTTGAGCACAACTCGAATGGAACAGCAGAGGATACAACAAGCATTGTAAGAAGAAGGTAATCAAAGTGACATTGAATACAACATGTGTTCGTAATAAAATTTCCATATTAATCAGTAATCGATGTGACACTAGTGTGTAATATTCTGATTGGTCATGTTGACTTTTCTATTCACATGCTGCTTGAGTCCACCTCAAGATTTTCCAAATGGACAGCAGAATGCTCCTGATAACTAAAAGGTATAGACATTGAAGAGAGTTTGATACAGGACACCAATATTTTCATTACTGAATCACAATGAATGGGATGACGTTTTACATTTTTCACTCAGTATTAGTCTTGGTTGAATTGGTTTTTCTTATTTTTCCACCCATACTATTTGAGCACAACTCGAATGGAACAGCAGAGGATACAACAAGCATTGTAAGAAGAAGGTAATCAAAGTGACATTGAATACAACATGTGTTCGTAATAAAATTTCCATATTAATCAGTAATCGATGTGACACTAGTGTGTAATATTCTGATTGGTCATGTTGACTTTTCTATTCACATGCTGCTTGAGTCCACCTCAAGATTTTCCAAATGGACAGCAGAATGCTCCTGATAACTAAAAGGTATAGACATTGAAGAGAGTTTGATACAGGACACCAATATTTTCATTACTGAATCACAATGAATGGGATGACGTTTTACATTTTTCACTCAGTATTAGTCTTGGTTGAATTGGTTTTTCTTATTTTTCCACCCATACTATTTGAGCACAACTCGAATGGAACAGCAGAGGATACAACAAGCATTGTAAGAAGAAGGTAATCAAAGTGACATTGAATACAACATGTGTTCGTAATAAAATTTCCATATTAATCAGTAATCGATGTGACACTAGTGTGTAATATTCTGATTGATCATGTTGACTTTTCTATTCACATGCTGCTTGAGTCCACCTCAAGATTTTCCAAATGGACAGCAGAATGCTCCTGATAACTAAAAGGTATAGACATTGAAGAGAGTTTGATACAGGACACCAATATTTTCATTACTGAATCACAATGAATGGGATGACGTTTTACATTTTTCACTCAGTATTAGTCTTGGTTGAATTGGTTTTTCTTATTTTTCCACCCATACTATTTGAGCACAACTCGAATGGAACAGCAGAGGATACAACAAGCATTGTAAGAAGAAGGTAATCAAAGTGACATTGAATACAACATGTGTTCGTAATAAAATTTCCATATTAATCAGTAATCGATGTGACACTAGTGTGTAATATTCTGATTGGTCATGTTGACTTTTCTATTCACATGCTGCTTGAGTCCACCTCAAGATTTTCCAAATGGACAGCAGAATGCTCCTGATAACTAAAAGGAATAGACATTGAAGAGAGTTTGATACAGGACACCAATATTTTCATTACTGAATCACAATGAATGGGATGACGTTTTACATTTTTCACTCAGTATGAGTCTTGGTTGAATTGGTTTTTCTTATTTTTCCACCCTTACTATTTGAGCACAACTCGAATGGAACAGCAGAGGATACAACAAGCATTGTAAGAAGAAGGTAATCAAAGTGACATTGAATACAACATGTGTTCGTAATAAAATTTCCATATTAATCAGTAATCGATGTGACACTAGTGTGTAATATTCTGATTGGTCATGTTGACTTTTCTATTCACATGCTGCTTGAGTCCACCTCAAGATTTTCCAAATGGACAGCAGAATGCTCCTGATAACTAAAAGGTATAGACATTGAAGAGAGTTTGATACAGGACACCAATATTTTCATTACTGAATCACAATGAATGGGATGACGTTTTACATTTTTCACTCAGTATTAGTCTTGGTTGAATTGGTTTTTCTTATTTTTCCACCCATACTATTTGAGCACAACTCGAATGGAACAGCAGAGGATACAACAAGCATTGTAAGAAGAAGGTAATCAAAGTGACATTGAATACAACATGTGTTCGTAATAAAATTTCCATATTAATCAGTAATCGATGTGACACTAGTGTGTAATATTCTGATTGGTCATGTTGACTTTTCTATTCACATGCTGCTTGAGTCCACCTCAAGATCTTCCAAATAGACAGCAGAATGCTCCTGATAGCTAAAAGGTATAGACATTGAAGAAAGTTTGATACAGAACACCAATATTTTCATTACTGAATCATAATGAATGGGATGCCGTTTTACATTTTTCACTCAGTATGAGTCTTGGTTGAATTGGTTTTTCTTATTTTTCCACCCATACTATTTGAGCACAACTCGAATGGAACAGCAGAGGATACAACAAGCATTGTAAGAAGGTAATCAAAGTGACATTAAATACAACATGTGTTCGTAATAAAATTTCCATATTAATCAGTAATCCATGTGACACTAGTGTGTAATATTCTGATTGGTCATGTTGACTTTTCTATTCACATGCTGCTTGAGTCCACCTCAAGATTTTCCAATTGGACAGCAGAATGCTCCTGATAACTAAAAGGTATAGACATTGAAGACAGTTTGATACATGACACCAATATTGTCATTACTGAATCATAATGAATGGCATAACTTTTTATATTTTTCTCTCTGTATGAGTCTTGGTTGAATTGTTTTTTCTTATTTTTCCACTCATACTATTTGAGCACAACTCGAATGGAACAGGAGAGGATACAACAAGCATTGTAAGATGAAGGTAAGCAAAGACACATTGAATACAATGTGTACATAATAAAATTTCCATATTATTCAGTAATCGATGTGACACTAGTGTGTGAAACTCTGATTGGTCATGTTATGTCTTCTTTTGACATGCTGCTTGAGTCCACCTCAAAATTTTCCAAATGGACAACAGAATGCTCCTGATAACAAAAAGGTATAGACATTGAAGAGTGTTTGATACAGGACACCAATATTTTCATTACTGAATCATAATGAATGGGATGACATTTTACATTTTTCACTCAGTATGAGTCTTGGTTGAATTGCTTTTTCTTATTTTTCCACCCATACTATTTGAGCACAACTCGAATGGAACAGCAGAGGATACAACAAGCATTGTAAGAAGAAGGTAATCAAAGTGACATTGAATACAACATGTGTTCGTAATAAAATTTCCATATTAATCAGTAATCGATGTGACACTAGTGTGTAATATTCTGATTGGTCATGTTGACTTTTCTATTCACATGCTGCTTGAGTCCACCTCAAGATTTTCCAAATGGACAGCAGAATGCTCCTGATAACTAAAAGGTATAGACATTGAAGAGAGTTTGATACAGGACACCAATATTTTCATTACTGAATCACAATGAATGGGATGACGTTTTACATTTTTCACTCAGTATGAGTCTTGGTTGAATTGGTTTTTCTTATTTTTCCACCAATACTATTTGAGCACAACTCGAATGGAACAGCAGAGGATACAACAAGCATTGTAAGAAGAAGGTAATCAAAGTGACATTGAATACAACATGTGTTCGTAATAAAATTTCCATATTAATCAGTAATTGATGTGACATTAGTGTGTGAAACTCTGATTGGTCATGTTGACTTTTCTGTTCACATGCTGCTTGAGTCCACCTCAAGATCTTCCAAATGGACAGCAGAATGCTCCTGATAACTAAAAGGTATAGACATTGAAGAGAGTTTGATACAGGACACCAATATTTTCATTACTGAATCATAATGAATGGGATGACGTTTTACGTTTTTCTCTCAGTATGAGTCTTGGTTGAATTGGTTTTTCCTATTTTTCCACCTATACTATTTGAACACAACTCGAATGGAACAGCTGAGGATACAACAAGCATTGAAAGATGAAGGTAAACAAAGACACATTGAATACAATGTGTGTACATAATAAAATGTGCATATTAATCAGTAATTGATGTGACACTAGTGTGTAATATTCTGATTGGTCATGTTGACTTTTCTATTCACATGCTGCTTGAGTCCACCTCAAGATTTTTCAAATGGACAGCAGAATGCTCCTGATAACTAAAAGGTATAGACATTGAAGACAGTTTGATACATGACACCAATATTGTCATTACTGAATCATAATGAATGGCATAACTTTTTATATTTTTCTCTCTGTATGAGTCTTGGTTGAATTGTTTTTTCTTATTTTTCCACTCATACTATTTGAGCACAACTCGAATGGAACAGCAGAGGATACAACAAGCATTGTAAGATGAAGGTAAGCAAAGACACATTGAATACAATGTGTACATAATAAAATTTCCATATTAATCAGTAATTGATGTGACATTAGTGTGTGAAACTCTGATTGGTCATGTTGAGTCTTCTGTTCACATGCTGCTTGAGTCCACCTCAAGATCTTCCAAATAGACAGCAGAATGCTCCTGATAGCTAAAAGGTATAGACATTGAAGAAAGTTTGATACAGAACACCAATATTTTCATTACTGAATCATAATGAATGGGATGCCGTTTTACATTTTTCACTCAGTATGAGTCTTGGTTGAATTGGTTTTTCTTATTTTTCCACCCATACTATTTGAGCACAACTCGAATGGAACAGCAGAGGATACAACAAGCATTGTAAGAAGGTAATCAAAGTGACATTAAATACAACATGTGTTCGTAATAAAATTTCCATATTAATCAGTAATCCATGTGACACTAGTGTGTAATATTCTGATTGGTCATGTTGACTTTTCTATTCACATGCTGCTTGAGTCCACCTCAAGATTTTTCAAATGGACAGCAGAATGCTCCTGATAACTAAAAGGTATAGACATTGAAGACAGTTTGATACATGACGCCAATATTGTCATTACTGAATCATAATGAATGGCATAACTTTTTATATTTTTCTCTCTGTATGAGTCTTGGTTGAATTGTTTTTTCTTATTTTTCCACTCATACTATTTGAGCACAACTCGAATGGAACAGCAGAGGATACAACAAGCATTGTAAGATGAAGGTAAGCAAAGACACATTGAATACAATGTGTACAAACTAGGGAGTTTTTCCTTGCCACTGTCGCCTTTGGCTTGCTCACTGGGGGCTAGGACTCGGCACTTGTAAAGCTGCTTTGTGACAACAACTGTTGTAAAAAGTGCTATATAAATAAAATTTGATTGATTGATTGATTGATTGATACATAATAAAATTTCCATATTATTCAGTAATCGATGTGACACTAGTGTGTGAAACTCTGATTGGTCATGTTATGTCTTCTTTTGACATGCTGCTTGAGTCCACCTCAAAATTTTCCAAATGGACAACAGAATGCTCCTGATAACAAAAAGGTATAGACATTGAAGAGTGTTTGATACAGGACACCAATATTTTCATTACTGAATCATAATGAATGGGATGACGTTTTACATTTTTCACTCAGTATGAGTCTTGGTTGAATTGCTTTTTCTTATTTTTCCACCCATACTATTTGAGCACAACTCGAATGGAACAGCAGAGGATACAACAAGCATTGTAAGATGAAGGTAATCAAAGTGACATTGAATTCAAAGTGTGTACATAATAAAATTTCCATATTAATTAGAAATTGATGTGACACTAGTGTGTGAAACTCTTATTGGCCATGTTGAGTCTTCTATTCAAATGCTGCTTGAGTCCACCTCAAGATCTTCCAAATGGACAGCAGAATGCTCCTGATAACTAAAAGGTATAGACATTGAAGAGAGTTTGATACAGGACACCAATATTTTCATTACTGAATCATAATGAATGGGATGACGTTTTACGTTTTTCTCTCAGTATGAGTCTTGGTTGAATTGGTTTTTCCTATTTTTCCACCTATACTATTTGAACACAACTCGAATGGAACAGCTGAGGATACAACAAGCATTGAAAGATGAAGGTAAACAAAGACACATTGAATACAATGTGTGTACATAATAAAATGTGCATATTAATCAGTAATTGATGTGACACTAGTGTGTAATATTCTGATTGGTCATGTTGACTTTTCTATTCACATGCTGCTTGAGTCCACCTCAAGATTTTTCAAATGGACAGCAGAATGCTCCTGATAACTAAAAGGTATAGACATTGAAGACAGTTTGATACATGACACCAATATTGTCATTACTGAATCATAATGAATGGCATAACTTTTTATATTTTTCTCTCAGTATGAGTCTTGGTTGAATTGTTTTTTCTTATTTTTCCACTCATACTATTTGAGCACAACTCGAATGGAACAGCAGAGGATACAACAAGCATTGTAAGATGAAGGTAAGCAAAGACACATTGAATACAATGTGTACATAATAAAATTTCCATATTAATCAGTAATTGATGTGACATTAGTGTGTGAAACTCTGATTGGTCATGTTGAGTCTTCTGTTCACATGCTGCTTGAGTCCACCTCAAGATCTTCCAAATAGACAGCAGAATGCTCCTGATAGCTAAAAGGTATAGACATTGAAGAAAGTTTGATACAGAACACCAATATTTTCATTACTGAATCATAATGAATGGGATGCCGTTTTACATTTTTCACTCAGTATGAGTCTTGGTTGAATTGGTTTTTCTTATTTTTCCACCCATACTATTTGAGCACAACTCGAATGGAACAGCAGAGGATACAACAAGCATTGTAAGAAGGTAATCAAAGTGACATTAAATACAACATGTGTTCGTAATAAAATTTCCATATTAATCAGTAATCCATGTGACACTAGTGTGTAATATTCTGATTGGTCATGTTGACTTTTCTATTCACATGCTGCTTGAGTCCACCTCAAGATTTTCCAATTGGACAGCAGAATGCTCCTGATAACTAAAAGGTATAGACATTGAAGACAGTTTGATACATGACACCAATATTGTCATTACTGAATCATAATGAATGGCATAACTTTTTATATTTTTCTCTCTGTATGAGTCTTGGTTGAATTGTTTTTTCTTATTTTTCCACTCATACTATTTGAGCACAACTCGAATGGAACAGCAGAGGATACAACAAGCACTGTAAGATGAAGGTAAGCAAAGACACATTGAATACAATGTGTACATAATAAAATTTCCATATTATTCAGTAATCGATGTGACACTAGTGTGTGAAACTCTGATTGGTCATGTTATGTCTTCTTTTGACATGCTGCTTGAGTCCACCTCAAAATTTTCCAAATGGACAACAGAATGCTCCTGATAACAAAAAGGTATAGACATTGAAGAGTGTTTGATACAGGACACCAATATTTTCATTACTGAATCATAATGAATGGGATGACGTTTTACATTTTTCACTCAGTATGAGTCTTGGTTGAATTGCTTTTTCTTATTTTTCCACCCATACTATTTGAGCACAACTCGAATGGAACAGCAGAGGATACAACAAGCATTGTAAGAAGAAGGTAATCAAAGTGACATTGAATACAACATGTGTACATAATAAGATTTCCATATTAATCAGTTATTGACGTGACACTAGTGTGTGAAACTCTGATTGGTCATGTTGAGTCTTCTATTCACATGCTGCTTGAGTCCACCTCAAGATCTTCCAAATGAACAGCAGAATGCTCCTGATAACTAAAAGGTATAATAATAATAATAATAATAATAATCTTTATTTGTATAGCACCTTTCATACATACATGTAACTCAAAGTGCTTTACAGTATAAATAAAAGAAACATTAAAAGGAGATAAGACAAAGACAAAAAGACAAGAAAATTTTAAAAGAAATTAAAGATAAAAATATTAAAATAACATAAAAAGTAAAAAGTGAAGTAAGTAAGATAATAAAAAGTAAAGTAAATAAGATAAGAAACTCTATCTTAATAGTTTTAACTAAAAGCGGATCTAAACAGGAATGTTTTGAGACTGCTCTTAAAACTATGCAGGGATGAAATGCCTCTGAGCTCTTCAGGAAGAGAATTCCAGAGCTTTGGGCCATAGTGGCTAAAAGCACCCTCGCCAATCTTTAATCGGCTTTTAGGAATCACCAGTAGATTACTGTTTGAAGACCTGAGAGACCTGACTGGAACATATCTAACCATCATTTCACTTAGGTAAAGAGGGGCAAGACCATGAAGACACTTAAAAACCATGACTAGAACCTTAAAATCTATTCTAAAGCTGACAGGTAACCAGTGCAGTGAGTGGAGTGCAGGTGTAATATGATCTCTCTTTCTCCTGCGGGTCAGAACCCTTGCAGCCGCGTTCTGAACTCGCTGTAGGTGCGAAATAGAGCTCTTTGGAAGAGCAGATAGAACAGCGTTACAATAATCTAGCCTTGATGTGATAAATGCATGGACAAGTTTTTCACTGTCAGCAGGAGAGAGCATATCTCGGACCTTAGCGATGTTTCGAAGATGAAAGTAAGCTGTCTTGCATGTAGTCATGATGTGTGATTTGAAGCTGAGCTCATTATCAAAGGTGACGCCCAGGTTCTTAACACATTGTCTGGCTTTCAGATTCATTTGATTTAAATAAGTCTGGACATCATTCCTTTGTGAATCACTGCCAAGAACAAGAACCTCTGTCTTCTGTTTATTTAACTGCAGAAAATTGTCAGACATCCATGTCTGTATATCATCTATGCAGTCAAACAGTGAGCAAATTGATTTTAGGGCTTTAGGTTCTAGCGAGATATAAAGTTGAGTGTCATCTGCATATTGATGATAACTAATACCATGTTTATTAATGATGTGTGGTAATGGAAGCATATATAGGTTGAATAGTAACGGCCCAAGAATTGATCCTTGGGGGACACCACAAGTTATTTTTTGACGTGTGGAGGAAGAGGTACCTAATGCTACATAGTAATCACGCCCAGTTAGGTACGATCTAAACCAGTCTAAGACTAAGCCACTAAGGCCTACCCAGCTCTGTAGTCGATCAAGAAGTATTTCATGATCAACGGTGTCAAAAGCGGCGCTTAAATCTAGCAGAAAAAGGACTGAGAGTTTGCCTGCATCCTTATTCAATCTCAAGTCATTTACTACCTTAACTAGGGCTGTTTCAGTGCTGTGGAGAGCTCTGAAACCAGATTGAAAAGTGTCATTTATTTGATTTACTTTGACATAGTCATTCAACTGGATTGACACTACTTTTTCAATGATTTTGCTAAGAAAGGAAAGGTTAGATATAGGTCGATAATTATTAAGAATTGTGGGATCAAGATTTCTGTTCTTTAACAGTGGTTTAACCATTGCAGTTTTAAAAATTTTAGGGAATTCACCCAATTGCAGAGACTGATTAACAATCGTTAGAACTTCATTTGCTAATGAGCTCAGAACCTGCTTGAAAAAGCTTGTTGGTAAAGGGTCCAGTTCACAAGTAGAGGATTTTAGTGATGAAATCACATCAAGTAGTGTTACCATGTCAACTTCTTGGAAATAAGACATATTAAAGTTAGGCTGAGTAACTGATATAAGGGTTGATGGTCTATTAGTGCTTGTTGCTATGTTCTGCCGTATACTAGTAATCTTGTCCTTAAAAAATATAGCAAACTCCTCACATTTTTCAACTGAAACAGTCTCAGGGAAGCCACAGGAGGTGGGGTTTACTAGCTGATCTATGCTTCTGAACAAGACAGCTGAGTTATTATTGGATGAATTGATTAAGGTAGAGAAATAGTTTTTCCTTGCTGATTTCACTTCACTGTTGTAATTCTGCAATGTTGTTTTATAAATATGAAAATGTACTTGCAATTTTGACTTTCGCCAACGTCTCTCAGCCTGCCTACAATCTTGCCTAAATTTTACAATAGATGGAGTGTTTCTCCAGGGCATCTTAATTTTACCAGAGATTATTTTAGTTACCTTTGGTGCCACAGCATCAATACAGTTCCTAACTCTGTGTGTGAATGTTTCAACTAGCTCATTCCCATTTTCTGAGAGGGGAGGGAGGGACTGTATCATGTCTGTGAAGGCCACGGCACTGCCAGCACTGAGATAACGCTTGGTTATTGTGCGCTTTTCACTGAGTGTTCTAGTAGATAATGACATGTTGAAAAATACACCAAAATGGTCAGAGATTGCAACATCAGTAATTTCAGTATTATTAACCTCTATACGTTTAGAAATGACCAAATCTAAAATGTGGCCATGCTTATGAGTTGGGCCTGATACATGCTGTATGAGATCAAAAGAGTTAAGCATCCTCATGAATTCTGAAGTGATTGGATTTGTGGATATATCCATGTGAATATTAAAATCCCCAGCAATTAAAACATAATCAAAATCAATTAAAATCCTTGAAAGCATTTCTTCAAAATCTTCAAGAAAATCTGCATGTAGTCTGGGAGGATGATAGATAACAATCAAAAGAACTGAATAAGTACTGTTGAGTTGTACTGCCAGATATTCAAACGTAGGATGTTCCCCTAATGAGATCTGCTTACATCGGAATGCTTTATGGTAAAAACATGCAACACCACCACCTCTCTTATTTACTCTGGAGACATTAAAATAGTTAAAGTCGGGAGGTGAAGCTTCATTTAGCACTATTGCTCCATTGCTATCAAGCCAAGTCTCTGTTAGAAAAAGAAAGTCCAGACAGTAATCTTCAATTAATTTAGCTATTATAAAAGACTTGTTTGTGAGTGAGCGGACATTTAGTAAGGAGACTTTGAAGACTTGATGTGTTTGATCAGCATCGCTTACATCACTTGTGCATTTCACTGGGATCAAATTTTGTTTGTTACAATGTTTTGTACCCTTATGTTTTCTTCTGATTACATTTTTATTTAGACTCTGAGAGCCATGCCACCGGCTATTTAAAATAACTGGAATGTAGCACTGACTAGGAGCATGGGTTCCAGTGTGTCAGACCTGAGAATTCACTGAGTGTGCAGGAGAAGTGGGTGAGTTCCTGCAAGACAGCAGACTGTAGTGTTGCAGAACCTCTTCAATCTCCTGGAGTTTACCTCTGAGACTGTGGACAGATTCTCTGACAGGAGATGGTGGGCTCCTTTGACTGACATTACTGACGTTACTGCTGGCGGTTGGGTGCAGATTCCGCATGTGAGTGATTCCATACATTAGATTGTCCACAAGCATTTGAGTCCCAGCCCTGTTAGGGTGAAGCTGATCAGGTTTAAAAAGCTCAGGACGCCTCCAAAAAATGTTGAAATTGTCAATGAAGTTTACCTTCCGATGTGCACAGGCTGTAGTGAGCCAGCTGTTTAGAGCCAGCAGTCTGGTAAAGTGACCACTGCCTCGACGTGCAGTTGGTATCGGTCCAGAAATGAACACTTCACACCGGGAAAACTCCAGAATGTCGAGCAGATGGTTAAAATCCTGTTTCAGTATCTCAGACTGTTGTTTGTAAACATCGCTAGAGCCGACATGTACAATCAGTCTTTCCGTAGCTGGATGGTCATGCAATATGTGTGGAATCATGGGTATCACTTCACAGACAGTAACACGAGGAAAGCAAAAGGCCTTAATACTGTTGCTCCATACATCTCTGATGACTGAGTCCCCGATTAGCAGCGTTTTGGGCTGTGGCGGTGTTCCTCGTCTTCTTTCACCGTTAATGCCTCGGCGGCTAACATGGTTACCACCCCGATGGCCAACATGGTTACCACCCCGATGGCCAGCATGGTTACCACCCCGATGGCCAACATGGTTACCACCCCGATGGCCAACATGGTTACCACCCCGATGGCCAACATGGTTACCACCCCGATGGCCAACATGGTTAGCATCCCGATGGCTAACCCTCTTAGCATGCTTGTTAGCATGCTGCTGGCTAACACAGTTGGCAGCCTGGTGGTTGGTCCGCGAATGGCCAGAGTTATTTGCAAGCTTAGCAGCCAGACTGGAGTCGGATCTCTGATGCTGATTGGGGTGCGTTTGATGTCCTTGATGTCCTGGAGAGGGAGGCAGTATGTTGTGATGAGACTGCTCAGTTTCTGCTACTTCAGTTGAGGCAAGAGCTTCATATCTGTTATCGAGAAGAATGTTCTGTTCTGAAGATTGCTGCTTGCCGCCGCTGCTGTGCTGGTTTCTGCTACGTTCCTTCCCCCGAACAAGAGTCCAGCCCTTATCATTGTTGTTGTTAACAGGATTAGGAGTTGAGGCCAAGATGAGCTTAGGCTTTGCCCCCAGTACATCCCAGCGACAATGGAGAGAAACGTCTCTTTCTTTGCCAGTCACAGGGACGGTTTTGTCAGCGGTTTGTGTGGCAAGAATCGAGTCCAGATATTCTTCCTCCTCCCTTATAGAATGTAAGGTATGGATTCTTTCCTGAAGTTCTGCAACCCTCTGAGACAGTTTGATACACTCAGAGCAAATAGATGATGTGGAAGCATGAGGCATAATCGCAAAAGCACCGGGCACAAGGCTCAAATATCCAAGTTAAAAATCCAAAGTGCAAAAATAACACCCAATAAGTTCTGGCAGGTATTTCACAGCTGAGAACAATATCAGCTGCTGATAAAACAGTGCACAAAAACCACTCACAAGGATGAGGCGCAAAAAACAGTTCACTCGCAGTGTCGGACTGTCGGAATGTAAAAAATGCTAAATAATCCTTTATAGATGAATGTAAAAAAGCTTACCAAGTGAAGTAACGAGTAATGGATCCTTTTAACTTGTAAAAATAACTTGAACTTGTAGATAGAACTCAAATAAATGAAAGGACAAGCAGAGCTGACAGAAAAGCGTCTGTACAGGAGGAAAGCAGGAAGTACTAGTATAGACATTGAAGTAAGTTTGATACAGGACACCAATATTTTCATTACTGAATCATAATGAATGGGATGCCGTTTTACATTTTTCACTCAGTATGAGTCTTGGTTGAATTGGTTTTTCTTATTTTTCCACCTATACTATTTGAGCACAACTCGAATGGAACAGCTGAGGATACAACAAGCATTGAAAGATGAAGGTAAACAAAGACATTTTGAATACAATGTGTGTACATAATAAAATGTGCATATTAATCAGTAATTGATGTGACACTAGTGTGTAATATTCTGATTGGTCATGTTGACTTTTCTATTCACATGCTGCTTGAGTCCACCTCAAGATTTTTCAAATGGACAGCAGAATGCTCCTGATAACTAAAAGGTATAGACATTGAAGAGAGTTTGATACATGACACCAATATTGTCATTACTGAATCATAATGAATGGCATAACTTTTTATATTTTTCTCTCAGTATGAGTCTTGGTTGAATTGTTTTTTCTTATTTTTCCACTCATACTGTAACGCGGGGTGTACAGACCGGTACACACGCGTAAGAAAACGAAGGGAGAATAGAACCCAAATGCCGTTAGGAACAAATAGGGAGAAGTGCTTATCACATAGACACGCGCGAACAAACAGAAAACACAACAGAATACCACTCCGCATACACTCAGAAGTAAAACGAAACTCACCAGGACGCGGAAAACTCAACGCGTAGAAATGCAATACTAAAACCGTGAAGACACGGTAGGAAAATAAAGGTAACTGAAAGAACGCGGAAAAAGTCAACGCGTAAAACGAACTAAGGAACCCAGGGGAAGTGGCTGGCCAGAGGCGTACGCCGCAACAAAACAAAAACCCTTCCCAAAAACAAAAGAGTAACTGACAGGAAGAGATAAGGTTGGTGGAAAACTTGAGATGGGCCAGACGTGGCGCAGGAGGTAGGAATAAGTAAAGGTAAAAGATAGAGACAAGAGAGGGCTAGAAAAAGCAAGAGTAAGGTGGCGAGACACCTTAGGAGCGAGACAAGAGAGAGAAGGCTGAGTACGAGACGGCATGAGACCAAAACGAATCAGCAATGATCTGTCTCCAAACGCTTCCTTATGAAGCCATGGCAACAGGTGAGACAGATCATTGCTGATTGCGCTGCTGGAGTCTAGGACTGGTTCGGGTGCCCCTAGCGGACGTGGACGGCACGGCATCCGAGCCAGCCCTGACAGAGCCCCCCCCTCTAGGCCCGAGACCTCGCGGGCCCAGAGCGACAGCCCTGTCACGACGGAAGTCACGAATGAGGGACCGGTCGACTATGCGAGAAGCGGGAACCCAGGAACGTTCCTCGGGCCCGTAACCAGTCCAGTCTACGAGGTACTGGTCCCGACCCCGAACACGGCGGTGGTCCAACAACCGGCTCACAGTGTATACCGGGCCACCAGCAACCATGCGGGGGGGCGGCGGGGCCGGAGCACGGGGCATGTGACACAGAACAGGGCGGAGGCGCGACACGTGGAACACAGGATGGACCCGCATGGAAGGGGGAAGCAACAGCCGGTAAGAAACCGGATTTATCCGCCTGTCAACCTTAAAGGGACCCAGATACCGGGGGGCCAACTTCCTGGTCCCACCCCGAACTGGCAGATCCTTGGCGGACAACCACACCCGCTGCCCGGGACGGAAGGACAAGGCCGGGAGACGGTGCTTATCCGCACTGCGGCGGTACCCAGCAGAGGCGGACAACAGAGCTTTGCGAGCCTTACGCCATGCCAACCGACACCGCCGCACCAAGGCTCGAGCTCCCGGAACCGCCACATCTTTTTCCTGGTCAGCAAACATGGGAAGCGCGTACCCATAGAGGCACTCATAAGGCGACATGCCGAGAGCAGAATGCCACAAAGTGTTGTGGGCGTACTCAGCCCACAAGAGCTGGTCAGACCAGGAGGACGGATTAGATGAGGCCAAACACCTGAGCGTTTGCTCAAGGTCCTGATTGGTCCTCTCAGTCTGACCATTAGTTTGTGGGTGAAATCCTGAAGAAAGACTGGCCTTGGCGCCCAGAAGATTCAAAAAAGCACCCCAGAACCGACTTGTGAATTGTGGCCCCCTATCGGACACCACGTCAGATGGGAAACCGTGGTGCCTGACGATGTTATGGAGGAATAAGGTGGCCGTGTCACGAGCGGAGGGGAGTTTAGGCAGGGCCAGGAACCTTGCTACTTTAGAGAAACGGTCCACAATAACCAGGATAGTGGTGTTACCCCGAGAGGGGGGTAACCCAGTGACAAAATCTAGGGCCACATGAGTCCAAGGCCTAGACGGGATGGGGAGAGGACGCAGCAGACCGGACGGTTTGGCGTGAGAGACCTTATTACGGGCGCACGTCCCACAAGTTGAAACAAAATTCCCCACCTCTTGGTCCATCCCTGACCACCAGAACCGTCGCTTAATGAGCTCAAGGGTGCGACGTGCTCCCGGGTGAGCAGCGAAGGGAGAGCTATGACCCCACTCCATCACCGTCTTCCTCATAGACGGGTGCACAAAAAGACGGCCAGAAGGGACTCCACTAGGACCAGGATTACGGGCAAGTGACCGTTTTACAGCAGCCTCGACGTCCCACTGAATGGGAGCCACTATCTTGGATGAAGGTATGACTGTGCTGGGCTCAACTGAATCGGAGGGCACCTCCCACTGGCGAGACAGTGCATCGGGTTTGACGTTTTTGGTGCCAGGCCGATAGGAGAGCGTAAAATTGAACCGACTAAAGAAAAGTGACCACCTGGCCTGTCTAGGGTTAAGACGCTTGGCCTGTTGTAGGTAGGCCAAATTTTTATGATCCGTCCACACCAGAAACGGTTCTTTGGCACCCTCCAACCAATGCCTCCATTCCTCTAGCGCCAGCTTCACTGCCAACAATTCCTTGTCACCAACGTCATAATTTCTCTCGGCAGGTGTCATGCGGTGTGAAAAATAACCACACGGATGAAGTTTCTGGGGAATACCTGACCGTTGAGAGAGGATGGCTCCTACTCCGTAATCGGAGGCGTCTACCTCAACAATAAACGGCAGGTCAGGGTCCGGCATTCGCAGAACAGGCTCGGAGGTGAACTGCTTTTTTAGTTTATCAAAGGACTCCTGGGCCTCCGGAGACCACACAAAGGGACCTGGGGTTTTCTTGGTGAGATTAATGAGCGGGGCTGCCAGAGTACTGAACCCCTTGATGAAGCGGCGATAAAAATTAGCAAAACCCAGGAACCGCTGGACTTGCCGTAGTGAAGAGGGAGTCGGCCACTGGGTGACTGCCCGAATCTTCGACGGATCCATAGCAAGAGTGTTAGGGGCTATTCTGTATCCTAAGAAGGCTACTTCCTGAATATGAAAGAGTGATTTCTCCAATTTAACGTATAGGTGGTTCTCGTGCAAGAGTTGGAGGATCCGCCTTACATGTTTGATATGTTCCGACAGAGAGTTGCTATATATGAGGATATCGTCCAGGTAGACGAAAGTGTACCTATCAAGGGCTTCTCTGAGCACTTCATTTATGAATCGCTGAAACACTGCAGGGGCATTCATTAAACCAAACGGCATAACTAAATATTCGTAATGGCCTGACGGGGTAATAAAGGCGGTCTTCCACTCGTCACCTTCTCTGATCCTCACCAGATTGTAAGCACTACGAAGGTCTAGCTTTGTGAATATAGTGGCCTTTTGTAACGCTTCAAATGCAGTAGCCATGAGGGGTAATGGGTGGCGATCCTTGATCGTCACCTTGTTGAGACCACGGTAATCTATACATGGCCTCAACCCACCGTCTTTCTTCCCTACAAAGAAGAAGCCAGCACCGGCGGGTGAAGTGGAGGGACGAATAAACCCTGCAGCAAGCGCCTCCTTGATATATTCTTCCATAGCCTTGCGTTCCGGGACAGCCAGAGAGAAGAGACGGCCCCTGGGAGGGCTCGCTCCGGGAAGCAAGTCTATGGCCATGTCATAAGCTCTGTGAGGGGGAAGGAAGCCTGCCTTTTGCTTACTGAAAACCTCAGCAAGGTCATGATATTCAGTGGGGACCTGTGTAAGAACTACATGTTCATGCGGGGAGTTAGTAGGAGACCCAAGCCTCGTCTTTAAACAGGTCTCTTTGCATATCTGACTCCAGTTTCTCACAGAGCGAGATAACCAATCGACTTCCGGGTTATGACGTTGTAACCAGGGAAATCCTAAGATAAGCCGCATTTGAGGAGCACTGATAACATAAAATGTGAGCTGCTCGCGATGCCCTCCTATACTCATGTCGATGGGCACAGTTTGTTTGGCCACTTCGCCCGAACTCAAACTCCGCCCATCCACAGCGGCCACAGTGAGAGATTTATCTAGGTCTATCAGGGGTATGCCTAACTCTTTGACGAGAGAAGCGTCAATGAAGCTCGCAGCAGCCCCTGAGTCAATGAAAGCCATCAAGCGTTTTCTCTCTGACCCCCTCCATGACAGAGAAACGTGAAGAAACAGCCCATTACCAGGAGGATTCGACATCGAACCCGCCAGTGCCTCCGTACTCACTGGCGGGTTTGCCCTTTTCCCTGTAGCTCAGGACATTTGGACCTTTGATGACCCTCTCCACCACAGTATAACCACCTGCCTTCCTGGAGACGTGCCTGTCTCTCTTGACGTGATAATCGTGTATGACCTATCTGCATGGGTTGAGGGTCAGTACCGGATTTGCAGATTTCAAATATACGTGACTGCGTTACTGCTGGTGTGTTGTCACGATAATGTTGTTGTTGTTGTTTCGTGTGTCTGCGTTCGCGGCAACGGTTGTCAAGACGCACTGTGTGTGTTATCAGTGTGTCGAGATCAGCCGGAGGGTCACGGAGTGTTAGCTCATCTTTCAATTCTTCGCATAACCCCTCCTGGTATATGGCCATAAGTGCCTCTGGACCCCACCCACTCTCAGCGGCCAGCGTTCTGAATTCCAGAGAATACTCAGCGACTGACTGTTTTCCTTGACGGAGCCTCAATAAACGCGGACCAATAACTCCTCCTGACGATGGGTGATAGAAAGCGCTTTTTATGGCGTTAGAAAAACGTTCATATGAAGAACAGGTCTCTGTCTGCTTCTCCCAAAGGGGCGTGGCCCAAGCTAATGCTTTGTCAGATAGTAGTGCCACAACATAAGCGGTCTTGGAACGTTCTGTTGGGAAACGCGAGGGTTGTTGTTCAAATATGAGAGAACACTGTAAAAGAAAACCTCGACACCCATCAGGATTCCCCGAGTATCGAGCTGGAGGCGGTAATATTGGCTCATAATGACTCGCGGCAGCGGGTGCTGTGACCGAATTAACGGGGGGTGGATTGCGAGACACAGGAGGTGAGTTGCTCACGGTTTGCAATGTAGCTGTGATGTTAGTAACTTGCTTCATGATCTGGCGGAGTATTTGATCATGGTTATTTAGTATTTGCTCCTGGCTTACAACTGCAGCTTTTAATACTGCGGTGTCGTGAGATTCGGCTGGGTTCATGTTTAGGCTGATTCGTTCTGTAACGTGGGGTGTACAGACCGGTACACACGCGTAAGAAAACGAAGGGAGAATAGAACCCAAATGCCGTTAGGAACAAATAGGGAGAAGTGCTTATCACATAGACACGCGCGAACAAACAGAAAACACAACAGAATACCACTCCGCATACACTCAGAAGTAAAACGAAACTCACCAGGACGCGGAAAACTCAACGCGTAGAAATGCAATACTAAAACCGTGAAGACACGGTAGGAAAATAAAGGTAACTGAAAGAACGCGGAAAAAGTCAACGCGTAAAACGAACTAAGGAACCCAGGGGAAGTGGCTGGCCAGAGGCGTACGCCGCAACAAAACAAAAACCCTTCCCAAAAACAAAAGAGTAACTGACAGGAAGAGATAAGGTTGGTGGAAAACTTGAGATGGGCCAGACGTGGCGCAGGAGGTAGGAATAAGTAAAGGTAAAAGATAGAGACAAGAGAGGGCTAGAAAAAGCAAGAGTAAGGTGGCGAGACACCTTAGGAGCGAGACAAGAGAGAGAAGGCTGAGTACGAGACGGCATGAGACCAAAACGAATCAGCAATGATCTGTCTCCAAACGCTTCCTTATGAAGCCATGGCAACAGGTGAGACAGATCATTGCTGATTGCGCTGCTGGAGTCTAGGACTGGTTCGGGTGCCCCTAGCGGACGTGGACGGCACGGCATCCGAGCCAGCCCTGACACATACTATTTGAGCACAACTCGAATGGAACAGCAGAGGATACAACAAGCATTGTAAGATGAAGGTAAGCAAAGACACATTGAATACAATGTGTACATAATAAAATTTCCATATTAATCAGTAATTGATGTCACATTAGTGTGTGAAACTCTGATTGGTCATGTTGACTTTTCTATTCACATGCTGCTTGAGTCCACCTCAAGATTTTCCAATTGGACAGCAGAATGCTCCTGATAACTAAAAGGTATAGACATTGAAGAGAGTTTGATACAGGACACCAATATTTTCATTACTGAATCATAATGAATGGGATGACGTTTTACGTTTTTCTCTCAGTATTAGTCTTGTTTGAATTGGTTTTTCCTATTTTTCCACCTATACTATTTGAGCACAACTCGAATGGAACAGCAGAGGATACAACAAGCATTGTAAGAAGAAGGTAATCAAAGTGACATTGAATACAAGATGTGTACATAATAAAATTTCCATATTAATCAGTAATTGATGTGACACTAGTGTGTAATATTCTGATTGATCATGTTGACTTTTCTATTCACATGCTGCTTGAGTCCACCTCAAGATTTTCCAAATGGACAGCAGAATGCTCCTGATAACTAAAAGGTATAGACATTGAAGAGAGTTTGATACAGGACACCAATATTTTCATTACTGAATCACAATGAATGGGATGACGTTTTACATTTTTCACTCAGTATGAGTCTTGGTTGAATTGGTTTTTCTTATTTTTCCACCCATACTATTTGAGCACAACTCGAATGGAACAGCAGAGGATACAACAAGCATTGTAAGAAGAAGGTAATCAAAGTGACATTGAATACAACATGTGTTCGTAATAAAATTTCCATATTAATCAGTAATCGATGTGACACTAGTGTGTAATATTCTGATTGGTCATGTTGACTTTTCTATTCACATGCTGCATGAGTCCACCTCAAGATTTTCCAAATGGACAGCAGAATGCTCCTGATAACTAAAAGGTATAGACATTGAAGAGAGTTTGATACAGGACACCAATATTTTCATTACTGAATCACAATGAATGGGATGACGTTTTACATTTTTCACTCAGTATGAGTCTTGGTTGAATTGGTTTTTCTTATTTTTCCACCCATACTATTTGAGCACAACTCGAATGGAACAGCAGAGGATACAACAAGCATTGTAAGAAGAAGGTAATCAAAGTGACATTGAATACAACATGTGTTCGTAATAAAATTTCCATATTAATCAGTAATCGATGTGACACTAGTGTGTAATATTCTGATTGATCATGTTGACTTTTCTATTCACATGCTGCTTGAGTCCACCTCAAGATTTTCCAAATGGACAGCAGAATGCTCCTGATAACTAAAAGGTATAGACATTGAAGAGAGTTTGATACAGGACACCAATATTTTCATTACTGAATCACAATGAATGGGATGACGTTTTACATTTTTCACTCAGTATGAGTCTTGGTTGAATTGGTTTTTCTTATTTTTCCACCCTTACTATTTGAGCACAACTCGAATGGAACAGCAGAGGATACAATAAGCATTGTAAGATGAAGGTAATCAAAGTGACATTGAATTCAACGTGTGTACATAATAAAATTTCCATATTAATTAAAAATTGATGTGACACTAGTGTGTGAAACTCTTATTGGCCATGTTGAGTCTTCTATTCAAATGCTGCTTGAGTCCACCTCAAGATCTTCCAAATGGACAGCAGAATGCTCCTGATAACTAAATGGTATAGACATTGTAGACAGTTTGATACAGGACACCAGTATTTTCATTACTGAATCACAATGAATGGGATGACGTTTTACATTTTTCACTCAGTATGAGTCTTGGTTGAATTGGTTTTTCTTATTTTTCCACCCATACTATTTGAGCACAACTCGAATGGAACAGCAGATGATACAACAAGCATTGTAAGAAGAAGGTAATCAAAGTGACATTGAATACAACATGTGTACATAATAACATTTCCATATTAATCAGTAATTGATGTGACACTAGTGTGTGAAACTCTGATTGGTCATGTTGAGTCTTCTATTCACATGCTGCTTGAGTCCACCTCAAGATTTTCCAAATGGACAGCAGAATGCTCCTGATAACTAAAAGGTATAGACATTGAAGAGAGTTTGATACAGGACACCAATATTTTCATTACTGAATCACAATGAATGGGATGACGTTTTACATTTTTCACTCAGTATGAGTCTTGGTTGAATTGGTTTTTCTTATTTTTCCACCCATACTATTTGAGCACAACTCGAATGGAACAGCAGAGGATACAACAAGCATTGTAAGAAGAAGGTAATCAAAGTGACATTGAATACAACATGTGTTCGTAATAAAATTTCCATATTAATCAGTAATCGATGTGACACTAGTGTGTAATATTCTGATTGGTCATGTTGACTTTTCTATTCACATGCTGCATGAGTCCACCTCAAGATTTTCCAAATGGACAGCAGAATGCTCCTGATAACTAAAAGGTATAGACATTGAAGAGAGTTTGATACAGGACACCAATATTTTCATTACTGAATCACAATGAATGGGATGACGTTTTACATTTTTCACTCAGTATGAGTCTTGGTTGAATTGGTTTTTCTTATTTTTCCACCCATACTATTTGAGCACAACTCGAATGGAACAGCAGAGGATACAACAAGCATTGTAAGAAGAAGGTAATCAAAGTGACATTGAATACAACATGTGTTCGTAATAAAATTTCCATATTAATCAGTAATCGATGTGACACTAGTGTGTAATATTCTGATTGATCATGTTGACTTTTCTATTCACATGCTGCTTGAGTCCACCTCAAGATTTTCCAAATGGACAGCAGAATGCTCCTGATAACTAAAAGGTATAGACATTGAAGAGAGTTTGATACAGGACACCAATATTTTCATTACTGAATCACAATGAATGGGATGACGTTTTACATTTTTCACTCAGTATGAGTCTTGGTTGAATTGGTTTTTCTTATTTTTCCACCCTTACTATTTGAGCACAACTCGAATGGAACAGCAGAGGATACAATAAGCATTGTAAGATGAAGGTAATCAAAGTGACATTGAATTCAACGTGTGTACATAATAAAATTTCCATATTAATTAAAAATTGATGTGACACTAGTGTGTGAAACTCTTATTGGCCATGTTGAGTCTTCTATTCAAATGCTGCTTGAGTCCACCTCAAGATCTTCCAAATGGACAGCAGAATGCTCCTGATAACTAAATGGTATAGACATTGTAGACAGTTTGATACAGGACACCAGTATTTTCATTACTGAATCACAATGAATGGGATGACGTTTTACATTTTTCACTCAGTATGAGTCTTGGTTGAATTGGTTTTTCTTATTTTTCCACCCATACTATTTGAGCACAACTCGAATGGAACAGCAGATGATACAACAAGCATTGTAAGAAGAAGGTAATCAAAGTGACATTGAATACAACATGTGTACATAATAACATTTCCATATTAATCAGTAATTGATGTGACACTAGTGTGTGAAACTCTGATTGGTCATGTTGAGTCTTCTATTCACATGCTGCTTGAGTCCACCTCAAGATTTTCCAAATGGACAGCAGAATGCTCCTGATAACTAAAAGGTATAGACATTGAAGAGAGTTTGATACAGGACACCAATATTTTCATTACTGAATCACAATGAATGGGATGACATTTTACATTTTTCACTCAGTATTAGTCTTGGTTGAATTGGTTTTTCTTATTTTTCCACCCATACTATTTGAGCACAACTCGAATGGAACAGCAGAGGATACAACAAGCATTGTAAGAAGAAGGTAATCAAAGTGACATTGAATACAACATGTGTTCGTAATAAAATTTCCATATTAATCAGTAATCGATGTGACACTAGTGTGTAATATTCTGATTGGTCATGTTGACTTTTCTATTCACATGCTGCTTGAGTCCACCTCAAGATTTTCCAAATGGACAGCAGAATGCTCCTGATAACTAAAAGGTATAGACATTGAAGAGAGTTTGATACAGGACACCAATATTTTCATTACTGAATCACAATGAATGGGATGACGTTTTACATTTTTCACTCAGTATGAGTCTTGGTTGAATTGGTTTTTCTTATTTTTCCACCCATACTATTTGAGCACAACTCGAATGGAACAGCAGAGGATACAACAAGCATTGTAAGAAGAAGGTAATAAAAGTGACATTGAATACAACATGTGTACATAATAAAATTTCCATATTAATCAGTAATTGATGTGACACTAGTGTGTGAAACTCTGATTGGTCATGTTGAGTCTTCTATTCACATGCTGCTTGAGTCCACCTCAAGATCTTCCAAATGGACAGCAGAATGCTCCTGATAACTAAAAGGTATAGACATTGAAGAGAGTTTGATACAGGACAACAATATTTTCATTACTGAATCACAATGAATGGGATGACGTTTTACATTTTTCACTTAGTATGAGTCTTGGTTGAATTGGTTTTTCTTATTTTTCCACCCATACTATTTGAGCACAACTCGAATGGAACAGCAGAGGATACAACAAGCATTGTAAGAAGAAGGTAATCAAAGTGACATTGAATACAACATGTGTACATAATAAAATTTCCATATTAATCAGTAATTGATGTGACACTAGTGTGTGAAACTCTGATTGGTCATGTTGAGTCTTCTATTCACATGCTGCTTGAGTCCACCTCAAGATTTTCCAAATGGACTGCAGAATGCTCCTGATAACTAAAAGGTATAGACATTGAAGAGAGTTTGATACAGGACACCAATATTTTCATTACTGAATCACAATGAATGGGATGACGTTTTACATTTTTCACTCAGTATGAGTCTTGGTTGAATTGGTTTTTCTTATTTTTCCACCCATACTATTTGAGCACAACTCGAATGGAACAGCAGAGGATACAACAAGCATTGTAAGAAGAAGGTAATCAAAGTGACATTGAATACAACATGTGTTCATAATAAAATTTCCATATTAATCAGTAATCGATGTGACACTAGTGTGTAATATTCTGATTGGTCATGTTGACTTTTCTATTCACATGCTGCTTGAGTCCACCTCAAGATTTTCCAAATGGACAGCAGAATGCTCCTGATAACTAAAAGGTATAGACATTGAAGAGAGTTTGATACAGGACACCAATATTTTCATTACTGAATCACAATGAATGGGATGACGTTTTACATTTTTCACTTAGTATGAGTCTTGGTTGAATTGGTTTTTCTTATTTTTCCACCCATACTATTTGAGCACAACTCGAATGGAACAGCAGAGGATACAACAAGCATTGTAAGAAGAAGGTAATCAAAGTGACATTGAATAAAACATGTGTACATAATAAAATTTCCATATTAATCAGTAATTGATGTGACACTAGTGTGTGAAACTCTGATTGGTCATGTTGAGTCTTCTATTCACATGCTGCTTGAGTCCACCTCAAGATTTTCCAAATGGACAGCAGAATGCTCCTGATAACTAAAAGGTATAGACATTGAAGAGAGTTTGATACAGGACACCAATATTTTCATTACTGAATCACAATGAATGGGATGACATTTTACATTTTTCACTCAGTATTAGTCTTGGTTGAATTGGTTTTTCTTATTTTTCCACCCATACTATTTGAGCACAACTCGAATGGAACAGCAGAGGATACAACAAGCATTGTAAGAAGAAGGTAATCAAAGTGACATTGAATACAACATGTGTTCATAATAAAATTTCCATATTAATCAGTAATCGATGTGACACTAGTGTGTAATATTCTGATTGGTCATGTTGACTTTTCTATTCACATGCTGCTTGAGTCCACCTCAAGATTTTCCAAATGGACAGCAGAATGCTCCTGATAACTAAAAGGTATAGACATTGTAGACAGTTTGATACAGGACACCAGTATTTTCATTACTGAATCACAATGAATGGGATGACGTTTTACATTTTTCACTCAGTATGAGTCTTGGTTGAATTGGTTTTTCTTATTTTTCCACCCATACTATTTGAGCACAACTCGAATGGAACAGCAGAGGATACAACAAGCATTGTAAGAAGAAGGTAATCAAAGTGACATTGATTACAACATGTGTACATAATAAAATTTCCATATTAATCAGTAATTGATGTGACACTAGTGTGTGAAACTCTGATTGGTCATGTTGAGTCTTCTATTCACATGCTGCTTGAGTCCACCTCAAGATCTTCCAAATGGACTGCAGAATGCTCCTGATAACTAAAAGGTATAGACATTGAAGAGAGTTTGATACAGGACACCAATATTTTCATTACTGAATCACAATGAATGGGATGACGTTTTACATTTTTCACTCAGTATGAGTCTTGGTTGAATTGGTTTTTCTTATTTTTCCACCCATACTATTTGAGCACAACTCGAATGGAACAGCAGAGGATACAACAAGCATTGTAAGAAGAAGGTAATCAAAGTGACATTGAATACAACATGTGTTCGTAATAAAATTTCCATATTAATCAGTAATCGATGTGACACTAGTGTGTAATATTCTGATTGGTCATGTTGACTTTTCTATTCACATGCTGCATGAGTCCACCTCAAGATTTTCCAAATGGACAGCAGAATGCTCCTGATAACTAAAAGGTATAGACATTGAAGAGAGTTTGATACAGGACACCAATATTTTCATTACTGAATCACAATGAATGGGATGACGTTTTACATTTTTCACTCAGTATGAGTCTTGGTTGAATTGGTTTTTCTTATTTTTCCACCCATACTATTTGAGCACAACTCGAATGGAACAGCAGAGGATACAACAAGCATTGTAAGAAGAAGGTAATCAAAGTGACATTGAATACAACATGTGTTCGTAATAAAATTTCCATATTAATCAGTAATCGATGTGACACTAGTGTGTAATATTCTGATTGATCATGTTGACTTTTCTATTCACATGCTGCTTGAGTCCACCTCAAGATTTTCCAAATGGACAGCAGAATGCTCCTGATAACTAAAAGGTATAGACATTGAAGAGAGTTTGATACAGGACACCAATATTTTCATTACTGAATCACAATGAATGGGATGACGTTTTACATTTTTCACTCAGTATGAGTCTTGGTTGAATTGGTTTTTCTTATTTTTCCACCCTTACTATTTGAGCACAACTCGAATGGAACAGCAGAGGATACAATAAGCATTGTAAGATGAAGGTAATCAAAGTGACATTGAATTCAACGTGTGTACATAATAAAATTTCCATATTAATTAAAAATTGATGTGACACTAGTGTGTGAAACTCTTATTGGCCATGTTGAGTCTTCTATTCAAATGCTGCTTAAGTCCACCTCAAGATCTTCCAAATGGACAGCAGAATGCTCCTGATAACTAAATGGTATAGACATTGTAGACAGTTTGATACAGGACACCAGTATTTTCATTACTGAATCACAATGAATGGGATGACGTTTTACATTTTTCACTCAGTATGAGTCTTGGTTGAATTGGTTTTTCTTATTTTTCCACCCATACTATTTGAGCACAACTCGAATGGAACAGCAGATGATACAACAAGCATTGTAAGAAGAAGGTAATCAAAGTGACATTGAATACAACATGTGTACATAATAACATTTCCATATTAATCAGTAATTGATGTGACACTAGTGTGTGAAACTCTGATTGGTCATGTTGAGTCTTCTATTCACATGCTGCTTGAGTCCACCTCAAGATTTTCCAAATGGACAGCAGAATGCTCCTGATAACTAAAAGGTATAGACATTGAAGAGAGTTTGATACAGGACACCAATATTTTCATTACTGAATCACAATGAATGGGATGACGTTTTACATTTTTCACTCAGTATGAGTCTTGGTTGAATTGGTTTTTCTTATTTTTCCACCCATACTATTTGAGCACAACTCGAATGGAACAGCAGAGGATACAACAAGCATTGTAAGAAGAAGGTAATCAAAGTGACATTGAATACAACATGTGTTCGTAATAAAATTTCCATATTAATCAGTAATCGATGTGACACTAGTGTGTAATATTCTGATTGGTCATGTTGACTTTTCTATTCACATGCTGCATGAGTCCACCTCAAGATTTTCCAAATGGACAGCAGAATGCTCCTGATAACTAAAAGGTATAGACATTGAAGAGAGTTTGATACAGGACACCAATATTTTCATTACTGAATCACAATGAATGGGATGACGTTTTACATTTTTCACTCAGTATGAGTCTTGGTTGAATTGGTTTTTCTTATTTTTCCACCCATACTATTTGAGCACAACTCGAATGGAACAGCAGAGGATACAACAAGCATTGTAAGAAGAAGGTAATCAAAGTGACATTGAATACAACATGTGTTCGTAATAAAATTTCCATATTAATCAGTAATCGATGTGACACTAGTGTGTAATATTCTGATTGATCATGTTGACTTTTCTATTCACATGCTGCTTGAGTCCACCTCAAGATTTTCCAAATGGACAGCAGAATGCTCCTGATAACTAAAAGGTATAGACATTGAAGAGAGTTTGATACAGGACACCAATATTTTCATTACTGAATCACAATGAATGGGATGACGTTTTACATTTTTCACTCAGTATGAGTCTTGGTTGAATTGGTTTTTCTTATTTTTCCACCCTTACTATTTGAGCACAACTCGAATGGAACAGCAGAGGATACAATAAGCATTGTAAGATGAAGGTAATCAAAGTGACATTGAATTCAACGTGTGTACATAATAAAATTTCCATATTAATTAAAAATTGATGTGACACTAGTGTGTGAAACTCTTATTGGCCATGTTGAGTCTTCTATTCAAATGCTGCTTGAGTCCACCTCAAGATCTTCCAAATGGACAGCAGAATGCTCCTGATAACTAAATGGTATAGACATTGTAGACAGTTTGATACAGGACACCAGTATTTTCATTACTGAATCACAATGAATGGGATGACGTTTTACATTTTTCACTCAGTATGAGTCTTGGTTGAATTGGTTTTTCTTATTTTTCCACCCATACTATTTGAGCACAACTCGAATGGAACAGCAGATGATACAACAAGCATTGTAAGAAGAAGGTAATCAAAGTGACATTGAATACAACATGTGTACATAATAACATTTCCATATTAATCAGTAATTGATGTGACACTAGTGTGTGAAACTCTGATTGGTCATGTTGAGTCTTCTATTCACATGCTGCTTGAGTCCACCTCAAGATTTTCCAAATGGACAGCAGAATGCTCCTGATAACTAAAAGGTATAGACATTGAAGAGAGTTTGATACAGGACACCAATATTTTCATTACTGAATCACAATGAATGGGATGACATTTTACATTTTTCACTCAGTATTAGTCTTGGTTGAATTGGTTTTTCTTATTTTTCCACCCATACTATTTGAGCACAACTCGAATGGAACAGCAGAGGATACAACAAGCATTGTAAGAAGAAGGTAATCAAAGTGACATTGAATACAACATGTGTTCGTAATAAAATTTCCATATTAATCAGTAATCGATGTGACACTAGTGTGTAATATTCTGATTGGTCATGTTGACTTTTCTATTCACATGCTGCTTGAGTCCACCTCAAGATTTTCCAAATGGACAGCAGAATGCTCCTGATAACTAAAAGGTATAGACATTGAAGAGAGTTTGATACAGGACACCAATATTTTCATTACTGAATCACAATGAATGGGATGACGTTTTACATTTTTCACTCAGTATGAGTCTTGGTTGAATTGGTTTTTCTTATTTTTCCACCCATACTATTTGAGCACAACTCGAATGGAACAGCAGAGGATACAACAAGCATTGTAAGAAGAAGGTAATAAAAGTGACATTGAATACAACATGTGTACATAATAAAATTTCCATATTAATCAGTAATTGATGTGACACTAGTGTGTGAAACTCTGATTGGTCATGTTGAGTCTTCTATTCACATGCTGCTTGAGTCCACCTCAAGATCTTCCAAATGGACAGCAGAATGCTCCTGATAACTAAAAGGTATAGACATTGAAGAGAGTTTGATACAGGACAACAATATTTTCATTACTGAATCACAATGAATGGGATGACGTTTTACATTTTTCACTTAGTATGAGTCTTGGTTGAATTGGTTTTTCTTATTTTTCCACCCATACTATTTGAGCACAACTCGAATGGAACAGCAGAGGATACAACAAGCATTGTAAGAAGAAGGTAATCAAAGTGACATTGAATACAACATGTGTACATAATAAAATTTCCATATTAATCAGTAATTGATGTGACACTAGTGTGTGAAACTCTGATTGGTCATGTTGAGTCTTCTATTCACATGCTGCTTGAGTCCACCTCAAGATTTTCCAAATGGACTGCAGAATGCTCCTGATAACTAAAAGGTATAGACATTGAAGAGAGTTTGATACAGGACACCAATATTTTCATTACTGAATCACAATGAATGGGATGACGTTTTACATTTTTCACTCAGTATGAGTCTTGGTTGAATTGGTTTTTCTTATTTTTCCACCCATACTATTTGAGCACAACTCGAATGGAACAGCAGAGGATACAACAAGCATTGTAAGAAGAAGGTAATCAAAGTGACATTGAATACAACATGTGTTCATAATAAAATTTCCATATTAATCAGTAATCGATGTGACACTAGTGTGTAATATTCTGATTGGTCATGTTGACTTTTCTATTCACATGCTGCTTGAGTCCACCTCAAGATTTTCCAAATGGACAGCAGAATGCTCCTGATAACTAAAAGGTATAGACATTGAAGAGAGTTTGATACAGGACACCAATATTTTCATTACTGAATCACAATGAATGGGATGACGTTTTACATTTTTCACTTAGTATGAGTCTTGGTTGAATTGGTTTTTCTTATTTTTCCACCCATACTATTTGAGCACAACTCGAATGGAACAGCAGAGGATACAACAAGCATTGTAAGAAGAAGGTAATCAAAGTGACATTGAATAAAACATGTGTACATAATAAAATTTCCATATTAATCAGTAATTGATGTGACACTAGTGTGTGAAACTCTGATTGGTCATGTTGAGTCTTCTATTCACATGCTGCTTGAGTCCACCTCAAGATTTTCCAAATGGACAGCAGAATGCTCCTGATAACTAAAAGGTATAGACATTGAAGAGAGTTTGATACAGGACACCAATATTTTCATTACTGAATCACAATGAATGGGATGACATTTTACATTTTTCACTCAGTATTAGTCTTGGTTGAATTGGTTTTTCTTATTTTTCCACCCATACTATTTGAGCACAACTCGAATGGAACAGCAGAGGATACAACAAGCATTGTAAGAAGAAGGTAATCAAAGTGACATTGAATACAACATGTGTTCATAATAAAATTTCCATATTAATCAGTAATCGATGTGACACTAGTGTGTAATATTCTGATTGGTCATGTTGACTTTTCTATTCACATGCTGCTTGAGTCCACCTCAAGATTTTCCAAATGGACAGCAGAATGCTCCTGATAACTAAAAGGTATAGACATTGTAGACAGTTTGATACAGGACACCAGTATTTTCATTACTGAATCACAATGAATGGGATGACGTTTTACATTTTTCACTCAGTATGAGTCTTGGTTGAATTGGTTTTTCTTATTTTTCCACCCATACTATTTGAGCACAACTCGAATGGAACAGCAGAGGATACAACAAGCATTGTAAGAAGAAGGTAATCAAAGTGACATTGATTACAACATGTGTACATAATAAAATTTCCATATTAATCAGTAATTGATGTGACACTAGTGTGTGAAACTCTGATTGGTCATGTTGAGTCTTCTATTCACATGCTGCTTGAGTCCACCTCAAGATCTTCCAAATGGACTGCAGAATGCTCCTGATAACTAAAAGGTATAGACATTGAAGAGAGTTTGATACAGGACACCAATATTTTCATTACTGAATCACAATGAATGGGATGACGTTTTACATTTTTCACTCAGTATGAGTCTTGGTTGAATTGGTTTTTCTTATTTTTCCACCCATACTATTTGAGCACAACTCGAATGGAACAGCAGAGGATACAACAAGCATTGTAAGAAGAAGGTAATCAAAGTGACATTGAATACAACATGTGTACATAATAAAATTTCCATATTAATCAGTAATTGATGTGACACTAGTTTGTGAAAGTCTGATTGGTCATGTTGAGTCTTCTATTCACATGCTGCTTGAGTCCACCTCAAGATCTTCCAAATGGACAGCAGAATGCTCCTGATAACTAAAAGGTATAGACATTGTAGACAGTTTGATACAGGACACCAATATTTTCATTACTGAATCACAATGAATGGGATGACGTTTTACATTTTTCACTCAGTATGAGTCTTGGTTGAATTGGTTTTTCTTATTTTTCCACCCATACTATTTGAGCACAACTCGAATGGAACAGCAGAGGATACAACAAGCATTGTAAGAAGAAGGTAATCAAAGTGACATTGATTACAACATGTGTACATAATAAAATTTCCATATTAATCAGTAATTGATGTGACACTAGTGTGTGAAACTCTGATTGGTCATGTTGAGTCTTCTATTCACATGCTGCTTGAGTCCACCTCAAGATCTTCCAAATGGACTGCAGAATGCTCCTGATAACTAAAAGGTATAGACATTGAAGAGAGTTTGATACAGGACACCAATATTTTCATTACTGAATCACAATGAATGGGATGACGTTTTACATTTTTCACTCAGTATGAGTCTTGGTTGAATTGGTTTTTCTTATTTTTCCACCCATACTATTTGAGCACAACTCGAATGGAACAGCAGAGGATACAACAAGCATTGTAAGAAGAAGGTAATCAAAGTGACATTGAATACAACATGTGTTCATAAAAAAATTTCCATATTAATCAGTAATCGATGTGACACTAGTGTGTAATATTCTGATTGGTCATGTTGACTTTTCTATTCACATGCTGCTTGAGTCCACCTCAAGATTTTCCAAATGGACAGCAGAATGCTCCTGATAACTAAAAGGTATAGACATTGTAGACAGTTTGATACAGGACACCAGTATTTTCATTACTGAATCACAATGAATGGGATGACGTTTTACATTTTTCACTCAGTATGAGTCTTGGTTGAATTGGTTTTTCTTATTTTTCCACCCATACTATTTGAGCACAACTCGAATGGAACAGCAGAGGATACAACAAGCATTGTAAGAAGAAGGTAATCAAAGTGACATTGAATACAACATGTGTACATAATAAAATTTCCATATTAATCAGTAATTGATGTGACACTAGTGTGTGAAACTCTGATTGGTCATGTTGAGTCTTCTATTCACATGCTGCTTGAGTCCACCTCAAGATCTTCCAAATGGACAGCAGAATGCTCCTGATAACTAAAAGGTATAGACATTGTAGACAGTTTGATACAGGACACCAGTATTTTCATTACTGAATCACAATGAATGGGATGACGTTTTACATTTTTCACTCAGTATGAGTCTTGGTTGAATTGGTTTTTCTTATTTTTCCACCCATACTATTTGAGCACAACTCGAATGGAACAGCAGAGGATACAACAAGCATTGTAAGAAGAAGGTAATCAAAGTGACATTGAATACAACATGTGTACATAATAAAATTTCCATATTAATCAGTAATTGATGTGACACTAGTGTGTGAAACTCTGATTGGTCATGTTGAGTCTTCTATTCACATGCTGCTTGAGTCCACCTCAAGATTTTCCAAATGGACTGCAGAATGCTCCTGATAACTAAAAGGTATAGACATTGAAGAGAGTTTGATACAGGACACCAATATTTTCATTACTGAATCACAATGAATGGGATGACGTTTTACATTTTTCACTTAGTATGAGTCTTGGTTGAATTGGTTTTTCTTATTTTTCCACCCATACTATTTGAGCACAACTCGAATGGAACAGCAGAGGATACAACAAGCATTGTAAGAAGAAGGTAATCAAAGTGACATTGAATAAAACATGTGTACATAATAAAATTTCCATATTAATCAGTAATTGATGTGACACTAGTGTGTGAAACTCTGATTGGTCATGTTGAGTCTTCTATTCACATGCTGCTTGAGTCCACCTCAAGATTTTCCAAATGGACAGCAGAATGCTCCTGATAACTAAAAGGTATAGACATTGAAGAGAGTTTGATACAGGACACCAATATTTTCATTACTGAATCACAATGAATGGGATGACATTTTACATTTTTCACTCAGTATTAGTCTTGGTTGAATTGGTTTTTCTTATTTTTCCACCCATACTATTTGAGCACAACTCGAATGGAACAGCAGAGGATACAACAAGCATTGTAAGAAGAAGGTAATCAAAGTGACATTGAATACAACATGTGTTCATAATAAAATTTCCATATTAATCAGTAATCGATGTGACACTAGTGTGTAATATTCTGATTGGTCATGTTGACTTTTCTATTCACATGCTGCTTGAGTCCACCTCAAGATTTTCCAAATGGACAGCAGAATGCTCCTGATAACTAAAAGGTATAGACATTGTAGACAGTTTGATACAGGACACCAGTATTTTCATTACTGAATCACAATGAATGGGATGACGTTTTACATTTTTCACTCAGTATGAGTCTTGGTTGAATTGGTTTTTCTTATTTTTCCACCCATACTATTTGAGCACAACTCGAATGGAACAGCAGAGGATACAACAAGCATTGTAAGAAGAAGGTAATCAAAGTGACATTGATTACAACATGTGTACATAATAAAATTTCCATATTAATCAGTAATTGATGTGACACTAGTGTGTGAAACTCTGATTGGTCATGTTGAGTCTTCTATTCACATGCTGGTTGAGTCCACCTCAAGATCTTCCAAATGGACAGCAGAATGCTCCTGATAACTAAAAGGTATAGACATTGTAGACAGTTTGATACAGGACACCAATATTTTCATTACTGAATCACAATGAATGGGATGACGTTTTACATTTTTCACTCAGTATGAGTCTTGGTTGAATTGGTTTTTCTTATTTTTCCACCCATACTATTTGAGCACAACTCGAATGGAACAGCAGAGGATACAACAAGCATTGTAAGAAGAAGGTAATCAAAGTGACATTGATTACAACACGTGTACATAATAAAATTTCCATATTAATCAGTAATTGATGTGACACTAGTGTGTGAAACTCTGATTGGTCATGTTGAGTCTTCTATTCACATGCTGCTTGAGTCCACCTCAAGATCTTCCAAATGGACTGCAGAATGCTCCTGATAACTAAAAGGTATAGACATTGAAGAGAGTTTGATACAGGACACCAATATTTTCATTACTGAATCACAATGAATGGGATGACGTTTTACATTTTTCACTCAGTATGAGTCTTGGTTGAATTGGTTTTTCTTATTTTTCCACCCATACTATTTGAGCACAACTCGAATGGAACAGCAGAGGATACAACAAGCATTGTAAGAAGAAGGTAATCAAAGTGACATTGAATACAACATGTGTTCATAAAAAAATTTCCATATTAATCAGTAATCGATGTGACACTAGTGTGTAATATTCTGATTGGTCATGTTGACTTTTCTATTCACATGCTGCTTGAGTCCACCTCAAGATTTTCCAAATGGACAGCAGAATGCTCCTGATAACTAAAAGGTATAGACATTGTAGACAGTTTGATACAGGACACCAGTATTTTCATTACTGAATCACAATGAATGGGATGACGTTTTACATTTTTCACTCAGTATGAGTCTTGGTTGAATTGGTTTTTCTTATTTTTCCACCCATACTATTTGAGCACAACTCGAATGGAACAGCAGAGGATACAACAAGCATTGTAAGAAGAAGGTAATCAAAGTGACATTGAATACAACATGTGTACATAATAAAATTTCCATATTAATCAGTAATTGATGTGACACTAGTGTGTGAAACTCTGATTGGTCATGTTGAGTCTTCTATTCACATGCTGCTTGAGTCCACCTCAAGATCTTCCAAATGGACAGCAGAATGCTCCTGATAACTAAAAGGTATAGACATTGTAGACAGTTTGATACAGGACACCAGTATTTTCATTACTGAATCACAATGAATGGGATGACGTTTTACATTTTTCACTCAGTATGAGTCTTGGTTGAATTGGTTTTTCTTATTTTTCCACCCATACTATTTGAGCACAACTCGAATGGAACAGCAGAGGATACAACAAGCATTGTAAGAAGAAGGTAATCAAAGTGACATTGAACACAACATGTGTTCATAATAAAATTTCCATATTAATCAGTAATCGATGTGACACTAGTGTGTAATATTCTGATTGGTCATGTTGACTTTTCTATTCACATGCTGCTTGAGTCCACCTCAAGATTTTCCAAATGGACAGCAGAATGCTCCTGATAACTAAAAGGTATAGACATTGAAGAGAGTTTGATACAGGACACCAATATTTTCATTACTGAATCACAATGAATGGGATGACGTTTTACATTTTTCACTTAGTATGAGTCTTGGTTGAATTGGTTTTTCTTATTTTTCCACCCATACTATTTGAGCACAACTCGAATGGAACAGCAGAGGATACAACAAGCATTGTAAGAAGAAGGTAATCAAAGTGACATTGAATAAAACATGTGTACATAATAAAATTTCCATATTAATCAGTAATTGATGTGACACTAGTGTGTGAAACTCTGATTGGTCATGTTGAGTCTTCTATTCACATGCTGCTTGAGTCCACCTCAAGATTTTCCAAATGGACAGCAGAATGCTCCTGATAACTAAAAGGTATAGACATTGAAGAGAGTTTGATACAGGACACCAATATTTTCATTACTGAATCACAATGAATGGGATGACGTTTTACATTTTTCACTCAGTATTAGTCATGGTTGAATTGGTTTTTCTTATTTTTCCACCCATACTATTTGAGCACAACTCGAATGGAACAGCAGAGGATACAACAAGCATTGTAAGAAGAAGGTAATCAAAGTGACATTGAATACAACATGTGTTCGTAATAAAATTTCCATATTAATCAGTAATCGATGTGACACTAGTGTGTAATATTCTGATTGGTCATGTTGACTTTTCTATTCACATGCTGCTTGAGTCCACCTCAAGATTTTCCAAATGGACAGCAGAATGCTCCTGATAACTAAAAGGTATAGACATTGAAGAGAGTTTGATACAGGACACCAATATTTTCATTACTGAATCACAATGAATGGGATGACGTTTTACATTTTTCACTCAGTATTAGTCTTGGTTGAATTGGTTTTTCTTATTTTTCCACCCATACTATTTGAGCACAACTCGAATGGAACAGCAGAGGATACAACAAGCATTGTAAGAAGAAGGTAATCAAAGTGACATTGAATACAACATGTGTTCGTAATAAAATTTCCATATTAATCAGTAATCGATGTGACACTAGTGTGTAATATTCTGATTGATCATGTTGACTTTTCTATTCACATGCTGCTTGAGTCCACCTCAAGATTTTCCAAATGGACAGCAGAATGCTCCTGATAACTAAAAGGTATAGACATTGAAGAGAGTTTGATACAGGACACCAATATTTTCATTACTGAATCACAATGAATGGGATGACGTTTTACATTTTTCACTCAGTATTAGTCTTGGTTGAATTGGATTTTCTTATTTTTCCACCCATACTATTTGAGCACAACTCGAATGGAACAGCAGAGGATACAACAAGCATTGTAAGAAGAAGGTAATCAAAGTGACATTGAATACAACATGTGTTCGTAATAAAATTTCCATATTAATCAGTAATCGATGTGACACTAGTGTGTAATATTCTGATTGGTCATGTTGACTTTTCTATTCACATGCTGCTTGAGTCCACCTCAAGATCTTCCAAATAGACAGCAGAATGCTCCTGATAGCTAAAAGGTATAGACATTGAAGAAAGTTTGATACAGAACACCAATATTTTCATTACTGAATCATAATGAATGGGATGCCGTTTTACATTTTTCACTCAGTATGAGTCTTGGTTGAATTGGTTTTTCTTATTTTTCCACCCATACTATTTGAGCACAACTCGAATGGAACAGCAGAGGATACAACAAGCATTGTAAGAAGGTAATCAAAGTGACATTAAATACAACATGTGTTCGTAATAAAATTTCCATATTAATCAGTAATCCATGTGACACTAGTGTGTAATATTCTGATTGGTCATGTTGACTTTTCTATTCACATGCTGCTTGAGTCCACCTCAAGATTTTCCAATTGGACAGCAGAATGCTCCTGATAACTAAAAGGTATAGACATTGAAGACAGTTTGATACATGACACCAATATTGTCATTACTGAATCATAATGAATGGCATAACTTTTTATATTTTTCTCTCTGTATGAGTCTTGGTTGAATTGTTTTTTCTTATTTTTCCACTCATACTATTTGAGCACAACTCGAATGGAACAGGAGAGGATACAACAAGCATTGTAAGATGAAGGTAAGCAAAGACACATTGAATACAATGTGTACATAATAAAATTTCCATATTATTCAGTAATCGATGTGACACTAGTGTGTGAAACTCTGATTGGTCATGTTATGTCTTCTTTTGACATGCTGCTTGAGTCCACCTCAAAATTTTCCAAATGGACAACAGAATGCTCCTGATAACAAAAAGGTATAGACATTGAAGAGTGTTTGATACAGGACACCAATATTTTCATTACTGAATCATAATGAATGGGATGACGTTTTACATTTTTCACTCAGTATGAGTCTTGGTTGAATTGCTTTTTCTTATTTTTCCACCCATACTATTTGAGCACAACTCGAATGGAACAGCAGAGGATACAACAAGCATTGTAAGAAGAAGGTAATCAAAGTGACATTGAATACAACATGTGTTCGTAATAAAATTTCCATATTAATCAGTAATCGATGTGACACTAGTGTGTAATATTCTGATTGGTCATGTTGACTTTTCTATTCACATGCTGCTTGAGTCCACCTCAAGATCTTCCAAATAGACAGCAGAATGCTCCTGATAGCTAAAAGGTATAGACATTGAAGAAAGTTTGATACAGAACACCAATATTTTCATTACTGAATCATAATGAATGGGATGCCGTTTTACATTTTTCACTCAGTATGAGTCTTGGTTGAATTGGTTTTTCTTATTTTTCCACCCATACTATTTGAGCACAACTCGAATGGAACAGCAGAGGATACAACAAGCATTGTAAGAAGGTAATCAAAGTGACATTAAATACAACATGTGTTCGTAATAAAATTTCCATATTAATCAGTAATCCATGTGACACTAGTGTGTAATATTCTGATTGGTCATGTTGACTTTTCTATTCACATGCTGCTTGAGTCCACCTCAAGATTTTCCAATTGGACAGCAGAATGCTCCTGATAACTAAAAGGTATAGACATTGAAGACAGTTTGATACATGACACCAATATTGTCATTACTGAATCATAATGAATGGCATAACTTTTTATATTTTTCTCTCTGTATGAGTCTTGGTTGAATTGTTTTTTCTTATTTTTCCACTCATACTATTTGAGCACAACTCGAATGGAACAGGAGAGGATACAACAAGCATTGTAAGATGAAGGTAAGCAAAGACACATTGAATACAATGTGTACATAATAAAATTTCCATATTATTCAGTAATCGATGTGACACTAGTGTGTGAAACTCTGATTGGTCATGTTATGTCTTCTTTTGACATGCTGCTTGAGTCCACCTCAAAATTTTCCAAATGGACAACAGAATGCTCCTGATAACAAAAAGGTATAGACATTGAAGAGTGTTTGATACAGGACACCAATATTTTCATTACTGAATCATAATGAATGGGATGACGTTTTACATTTTTCACTCAGTATGAGTCTTGGTTGAATTGCTTTTTCTTATTTTTCCACCCATACTATTTGAGCACAACTCGAATGGAACAGCAGAGGATACAACAAGCATTGTAAGAAGAAGGTAATCAAAGTGACATTGAATACAACATGTGTTCGTAATAAAATTTCCATATTAATCAGTAATCGATGTGACACTAGTGTGTAATATTCTGATTGGTCATGTTGACTTTTCTATTCACATGCTGCTTGAGTCCACCTCAAGATTTTCCAAATGGACAGCAGAATGCTCCTGATAACTAAAAGGTATAGACATTGAAGAGAGTTTGATACAGGACACCAATATTTTCATTACTGAATCACAATGAATGGGATGACGTTTTACATTTTTCACTCAGTATGAGTCTTGGTTGAATTGGTTTTTCTTATTTTTCCACCAATACTATTTGAGCACAACTCGAATGGAACAGCAGAGGATACAACAAGCATTGTAAGAAGAAGGTAATCAAAGTGACATTGAATACAACATGTGTTCGTAATAAAATTTCCATATTAATCAGTAATTGATGTGACATTAGTGTGTGAAACTCTGATTGGTCATGTTGACTTTTCTGTTCACATGCTGCTTGAGTCCACCTCAAGATCTTCCAAATGGACAGCAGAATGCTCCTGATAACTAAAAGGTATAGACATTGAAGAGAGTTTGATACAGGACACCAATATTTTCATTACTGAATCATAATGAATGGGATGACGTTTTACGTTTTTCTCTCAGTATGAGTCTTGGTTGAATTGGTTTTTCCTATTTTTCCACCTATACTATTTGAACACAACTCGAATGGAACAGCTGAGGATACAACAAGCATTGAAAGATGAAGGTAAACAAAGACACATTGAATACAATGTGTGTACATAATAAAATGTGCATATTAATCAGTAATTGATGTGACACTAGTGTGTAATATTCTGATTGGTCATGTTGACTTTTCTATTCACATGCTGCTTGAGTCCACCTCAAGATTTTTCAAATGGACAGCAGAATGCTCCTGATAACTAAAAGGTATAGACATTGAAGACAGTTTGATACATGACACCAATATTGTCATTACTGAATCATAATGAATGGCATAACTTTTTATATTTTTCTCTCAGTATGAGTCTTGGTTGAATTGTTTTTTCTTATTTTTCCACTCATACTATTTGAGCACAACTCGAATGGAACAGCAGAGGATACAACAAGCATTGTAAGATGAAGGTAAGCAAAGACACATTGAATACAATGTGTACATAATAAAATTTCCATATTAATCAGTAATTGATGTGACATTAGTGTGTGAAACTCTGATTGGTCATGTTGAGTCTTCTGTTCACATGCTGCTTGAGTCCACCTCAAGATCTTCCAAATAGACAGCAGAATGCTCCTGATAGCTAAAAGGTATAGACATTGAAGAAAGTTTGATACAGAACACCAATATTTTCATTACTGAATCATAATGAATGGGATGCCGTTTTACATTTTTCACTCAGTATGAGTCTTGGTTGAATTGGTTTTTCTTATTTTTCCACCCATACTATTTGAGCACAACTCGAATGGAACAGCAGAGGATACAACAAGCATTGTAAGAAGGTAATCAAAGTGACATTAAATACAACATGTGTTCGTAATAAAATTTCCATATTAATCAGTAATCCATGTGACACTAGTGTGTAATATTCTGATTGGTCATGTTGACTTTTCTATTCACATGCTGCTTGAGTCCACCTCAAGATTTTTCAAATGGACAGCAGAATGCTCCTGATAACTAAAAGGTATAGACATTGAAGACAGTTTGATACATGACGCCAATATTGTCATTACTGAATCATAATGAATGGCATAACTTTTTATATTTTTCTCTCTGTATGAGTCTTGGTTGAATTGTTTTTTCTTATTTTTCCACTCATACTATTTGAGCACAACTCGAATGGAACAGCAGAGGATACAACAAGCATTGTAAGATGAAGGTAAGCAAAGACACATTGAATACAATGTGTACAAACTAGGGAGTTTTTCCTTGCCACTGTCGCCTTTGGCTTGCTCACTGGGGGCTAGGACTCGGCACTTGTAAAGCTGCTTTGTGACAACAACTGTTGTAAAAAGTGCTATATAAATAAAATTTGATTGATTGATTGATTGATTGATACATAATAAAATTTCCATATTATTCAGTAATCGATGTGACACTAGTGTGTGAAACTCTGATTGGTCATGTTATGTCTTCTTTTGACATGCTGCTTGAGTCCACCTCAAAATTTTCCAAATGGACAACAGAATGCTCCTGATAACAAAAAGGTATAGACATTGAAGAGTGTTTGATACAGGACACCAATATTTTCATTACTGAATCATAATGAATGGGATGACGTTTTACATTTTTCACTCAGTATTAGTCTTGGTTGAATTGGTTTTTCTTATTTTTCCACCCATACTATTTGAGCACAACTCGAATGGAACAGCAGAGGATACAACAAGCATTGTAAGAAGAAGGTAATCAAAGTGACATTGAATACAACATGTGTTCGTAATAAAATTTCCATATTAATCAGTAATCGATGTGACACTAGTGTGTAATATTCTGATTGATCATGTTGACTTTTCTATTCACATGCTGCTTGAGTCCACCTCAAGATTTTCCAAATGGACAGCAGAATGCTCCTGATAACTAAAAGGTATAGACATTGAAGAGAGTTTGATACAGGACACCAATATTTTCATTACTGAATCACAATGAATGGGATGACGTTTTACATTTTTCACTCAGTATTAGTCTTGGTTGAATTGGTTTTTCTTATTTTACCACCCATACTATTTGAGCACAACTCGAATGGAACAGCAGAGGATACAACAAGCATTGTAAGAAGAAGGTAATCAAAGTGACATTGAATACAACATGTGTTCGTAATAAAATTTCCATATTAATCAGTAATCGATGTGACACTAGTGTGTAATATTCTGATTGGTCATGTTGACTTTTCTATTCACATGCTGCTTGAGTCCACCTCAAGATCTTCCAAATAGACAGCAGAATGCTCCTGATAGCTAAAAGGTATAGACATTGAAGAAAGTTTGATACAGAACACCAATATTTTCATTACTGAATCATAATGAATGGGATGCCGTTTTACATTTTTCACTCAGTATGAGTCTTGGTTGAATTGGTTTTTCTTATTTTTCCACCCATACTATTTGAGCACAACTCGAATGGAACAGCAGAGGATACAACAAGCATTGTAAGAAGGTAATCAAAGTGACATTAAATACAACATGTGTTCGTAATAAAATTTCCATATTAATCAGTAATCCATGTGACACTAGTGTGTAATATTCTGATTGGTCATGTTGACTTTTCTATTCACATGCTGCTTGAGTCCACCTCAAGATTTTCCAATTGGACAGCAGAATGCTCCTGATAACTAAAAGGTATAGACATTGAAGACAGTTTGATACATGACACCAATATTGTCATTACTGAATCATAATGAATGGCATAACTTTTTATATTTTTCTCTCTGTATGAGTCTTGGTTGAATTGTTTTTTCTTATTTTTCCACTCATACTATTTGAGCACAACTCGAATGGAACAGGAGAGGATACAACAAGCATTGTAAGATGAAGGTAAGCAAAGACACATTGAATACAATGTGTACATAATAAAATTTCCATATTATTCAGTAATCGATGTGACACTAGTGTGTGAAACTCTGATTGGTCATGTTATGTCTTCTTTTGACATGATGCTTGAGTCCACCTCAAAATTTTCCAAATGGACAACAGAATGCTCCTGATAACAAAAAGGTATAGACATTGAAGAGTGTTTGATACAGGACACCAATATTTTCATTACTGAATCATAATGAATGGGATGACGTTTTACATTTTTCACTCAGTATGAGTCTTGGTTGAATTGCTTTTTCTTATTTTTCCACCCATACTATTTGAGCACAACTCGAATGGAACAGCAGAGGATACAACAAGCATTGTAAGAAGAAGGTAATCAAAGTGACATTGAATACAACATGTGTTCGTAATAAAATTTCCATATTAATCAGTAATCGATGTGACACTAGTGTGTAATATTCTGATTGGTCATGTTGACTTTTCTATTCACATGCTGCTTGAGTCCACCTCAAGATTTTCCAAATGGACAGCAGAATGCTCCTGATAACTAAAAGGTATAGACATTGAAGAGAGTTTGATACAGGACACCAATATTTTCATTACTGAATCACAATGAATGGGATGACGTTTTACATTTTTCACTCAGTATGAGTCTTGGTTGAATTGGTTTTTCTTATTTTTCCACCAATACTATTTGAGCACAACTCGAATGGAACAGCAGAGGATACAACAAGCATTGTAAGAAGAAGGTAATCAAAGTGACATTGAATACAACATGTGTTCGTAATAAAATTTCCATATTAATCAGTAATTGATGTGACATTAGTGTGTGAAACTCTGATTGGTCATGTTGACTTTTCTGTTCACATGCTGCTTGAGTCCACCTCAAGATCTTCCAAATGGACAGCAGAATGCTCCTGATAACTAAAAGGTATAGACATTGAAGAGAGTTTGATACAGGACACCAATATTTTCATTACTGAATCATAATGAATGGGATGACGTTTTACGTTTTTCTCTCAGTATGAGTCTTGGTTGAATTGGTTTTTCCTATTTTTCCACCTATACTATTTGAACACAACTCGAATGGAACAGCTGAGGATACAACAAGCATTGAAAGATGAAGGTAAACAAAGACACATTGAATACAATGTGTGTACATAATAAAATGTGCATATTAATCAGTAATTGATGTGACACTAGTGTGTAATATTCTGATTGGTCATGTTGACTTTTCTATTCACATGCTGCTTGAGTCCACCTCAAGATTTTTCAAATGGACAGCAGAATGCTCCTGATAACTAAAAGGTATAGACATTGAAGACAGTTTGATACATGACACCAATATTGTCATTACTGAATCATAATGAATGGCATAACTTTTTATATTTTTCTCTCAGTATGAGTCTTGGTTGAATTGTTTTTTCTTATTTTTCCACTCATACTATTTGAGCACAACTCGAATGGAACAGCAGAGGATACAACAAGCATTGTAAGATGAAGGTAAGCAAAGACACATTGAATACAATGTGTACATAATAAAATTTCCATATTAATCAGTAATTGATGTGACATTAGTGTGTGAAACTCTGATTGGTCATGTTGAGTCTTCTGTTCACATGCTGCTTGAGTCCACCTCAAGATCTTCCAAATAGACAGCAGAATGCTCCTGATAGCTAAAAGGTATAGACATTGAAGAAAGTTTGATACAGAACACCAATATTTTCATTACTGAATCATAATGAATGGGATGCCGTTTTACATTTTTCACTCAGTATGAGTCTTGGTTGAATTGGTTTTTCTTATTTTTCCACCCATACTATTTGAGCACAACTCGAATGGAACAGCAGAGGATACAACAAGCATTGTAAGAAGGTAATCAAAGTGACATTAAATACAACATGTGTTCGTAATAAAATTTCCATATTAATCAGTAATCCATGTGACACTAGTGTGTAATATTCTGATTGGTCATGTTGACTTTTCTATTCACATGCTGCTTGAGTCCACCTCAAGATTTTTCAAATGGACAGCAGAATGCTCCTGATAACTAAAAGGTATAGACATTGAAGACAGTTTGATACATGACGCCAATATTGTCATTACTGAATCATAATGAATGGCATAACTTTTTATATTTTTCTCTCTGTATGAGTCTTGGTTGAATTGTTTTTTCTTATTTTTCCACTCATACTATTTGAGCACAACTCGAATGGAACAGCAGAGGATACAACAAGCATTGTAAGATGAAGGTAAGCAAAGACACATTGAATACAATGTGTACAAACTAGGGAGTTTTTCCTTGCCACTGTCGCCTTTGGCTTGCTCACTGGGGGCTAGGACTCGGCACTTGTAAAGCTGCTTTGTGACAACAACTGTTGTAAAAAGTGCTATATAAATAAAATTTGATTGATTGATTGATTGATTGATACATAATAAAATTTCCATATTATTCAGTAATCGATGTGACACTAGTGTGTGAAACTCTGATTGGTCATGTTATGTCTTCTTTTGACATGCTGCTTGAGTCCACCTCAAAATTTTCCAAATGGACAACAGAATGCTCCTGATAACAAAAAGGTATAGACATTGAAGAGTGTTTGATACAGGACACCAATATTTTCATTACTGAATCATAATGAATGGGATGACGTTTTACATTTTTCACTCAGTATGAGTCTTGGTTGAATTGCTTTTTCTTATTTTTCCACCCATACTATTTGAGCACAACTCGAATGGAACAGCAGAGGATACAACAAGCATTGTAAGAAGAAGGTAATCAAAGTGACATTGAATACAACATGTGTTCGTAATAAAATTTCCATATTAATCAGTAATCGATGTGACACTAGTGTGTAATATTCTGATTGGTCATGTTGACTTTTCTATTCACATGCTGCTTGAGTCCACCTCAAGATTTTCCAAATGGACAGCAGAATGCTCCTGATAACTAAAAGGTATAGACATTGAAGAGAGTTTGATACAGGACACCAATATTTTCATTACTGAATCACAATGAATGGGATGACGTTTTACATTTTTCACTCAGTATGAGTCTTGGTTGAATTGGTTTTTCTTATTTTTCCACCCATACTATTTGAGCACAACTCGAATGGAACAGCAGAGGATACAACAAGCATTGTAAGAAGAAGGTAATCAAAGTGACATTGAATACAACATGTGTTCGTAATAAAATTTCCATATTAATCAGTAATCGATGTGACACTAGTGTGTAATATTCTGATTGATCATGTTGACTTTTCTATTCACATGCTGCTTGAGTCCACCTCAAGATTTTCCAAATGGACAGCAGAATGCTCCTGATAACTAAAAGGTATAGACATTGAAGAGAGTTTGATACAGGACACCAATATTTTCATTACTGAATCACAATGAATGGGATGACATTTTACATTTTTCACTCAGTATTAGTCTTGGTTGAATTGGTTTTTCTTATTTTTCCACCCATACTATTTGAGCACAACTCGAATGGAACAGCAGAGGATACAACAAGCATTGTAAGAAGAAGGTAATCAAAGTGACATTGAATACAACATGTGTTCGTAATAAAATTTCCATATTAATCAGTAATCGATGTGACACTAGTGTGTAATATTCTGATTGGTCATGTTGACTTTTCTATTCACATGCTGCTTGAGTCCACCTAGGGTTGCAGCGGTAACCGGTTTCACGGTATACCACGGTGTTAAAATGCACGGTTATCATACCGTGTGCGTTTGCTTATTACCGGTAAAAAGCAAGCCAGCGGAGAAACTGACCCGCGCATGCGCAACTCCGCTCCGGTTCAGCTACTCAGCACAGCGGTGAGAATGGCAGAACGTGTATCAGACTTAACAAATTTTTTAACAAAAAAAAAAGCTAAACTAATGTCAGCGGCAAAAATAACGTAATCGCGGTGGCTCCGCCCGTGCGCGAGGGTCTCACGCGCTGTCGATTAGCGAGGTCGTGCACCTCTCGAATTTTGTAACTTTGCGTGCGCCGCGCCTCAGCGCAATGAACAAAGTCATATTTGCAGGGTTCATACACCTTTATAAGGTGGAATTAAAGCACCTGTACGTCATTTTAAAGGTCCGTTTCAATATTTCCCAGCACCTTAAACTTAATAAAGTTACATATTTATACATATACTCGAAATAATTCGCTTTTTCATCACATTATTTAATGGTTGTTTATTTTCAAAACGCCCAATCTTAACGTCTTCACGTTCTCTTCACGTTTCTCTTCACGTTTAGTCCTGGAATTACAAGAGGCTCGTATTTGTTAACGTAATACAAAAGAACTGTGCGGAGTCGCGCGCTACGGTCACTAGTGAAAGTATAATTCTAGCTTTTTAAGGTCCTTGCTTTCATTGGATGTGAAAGACGCCATTAATTGACATGCGTTCATTTTCAAATTCTAACGTGCCTGTTTTTCATATGTTAAAACCAGACTCGGTGTGAAAGCCTTAAAATAGAAATCTCTATTGTGATGATGTCAGAAATAAATCCTCTCTTTCTGCAGTATCTGGTTATATTCCAACTTGGCAGTAAAACGGACGTTTACAACAGTTGTTGATCAGACACTGACCCAGGCTGAGTTTGTCAGATATTAAATAATTTAAACTTAAATAATTGTAATGAAATCCATGATTTAGGTTTCTCTAATTTTGCAGTATTTATATAAACATGTTTACAGCTTATTTTTTTAAAGGAGACATTTTGTATACAATAGTTGCAGGTTTCTACAATAAATAGTTAATTGAACAAAAAAACTTGTTGTAATTTCTTTAAGGGTCAGTGTATCTTTTAATAATATACAAACTAACTGTGATACCGTGATAACCGTGATACCGCGGTATTTTCTGAGACGGTTATCATACCGTGAAAATCTCATACCGTTGCAACCCTAAGTCCACCTCAAGATTTTCCAAATGGACAGCAGAATGCTCCTGATAACTAAAAGGTATAGACATTGAAGAGAGTTTGATACAGGACACCAATATTTTCATTACTGAATCACAATGAATGGGATGACGTTTTACATTTTTCACTCAGTATTAGTCTTGGTTGAATTGGTTTTTCTTATTTTTCCACCCATACTATTTGAGCACAACTCGAATGGAACAGCAGAGGATACAACAAGCATTGTAAGAAGAAGGTAATCAAAGTGACATTGAATACAACATGTGTTCGTAATAAAATTTCCATATTAATCAGTAATCGATGTGACACTAGTGTGTAATATTCTGATTGATCATGTTGACTTTTCTATTCACATGCTGCTTGAGTCCACCTCAAGATTTTCCAAATGGACAGCAGAATGCTCCTGATAACTAAAAGGTATAGACATTGAAGAGAGTTTGATACAGGACACCAATATTTTCATTACTGAATCACAATGAATGGGATGACGTTTTACATTTTTCACTCAGTATTAGTCTTGGTTGAATTGGTTTTTCTTATTTTTCCACCCATACTATTTGAGCACAACTCGAATGGAACAGCAGAGGATACAACAAGCATTGTAAGAAGAAGGTAATCAAAGTGACATTGAATACAACATGTGTTCGTAATAAAATTTCCATATTAATCAGTAATCGATGTGACACTAGTGTGTAATATTCTGATTGGTCATGTTGACTTTTCTATTCACATGCTGCTTGAGTCCACCTCAAGATTTTCCAAATGGACAGCAGAATGCTCCTGATAACTAAAAGGAATAGACATTGAAGAGAGTTTGATACAGGACACCAATATTTTCATTACTGAATCACAATGAATGGGATGACGTTTTACATTTTTCACTCAGTATGAGTCTTGGTTGAATTGGTTTTTCTTATTTTTCCACCCTTACTATTTGAGCACAACTCGAATGGAACAGCAGAGGATACAACAAGCATTGTAAGAAGAAGGTAATCAAAGTGACATTGAATACAACATGTGTTCGTAATAAAATTTCCATATTAATCAGTAATCGATGTGACACTAGTGTGTAATATTCTGATTGGTCATGTTGACTTTTCTATTCACATGCTGCTTGAGTCCACCTCAAGATTTTCCAAATGGACAGCAGAATGCTCCTGATAACTAAAAGGTATAGACATTGAAGAGAGTTTGATACAGGACACCAATATTTTCATTACTGAATCACAATGAATGGGATGACGTTTTACATTTTTCACTCAGTATGAGTCTTGGTTGAATTGGTTTTTCTTATTTTTCCACCCATACTATTTGAGCACAACTCGAATGGAACAGCAGAGGATACAACAAGCATTGTAAGAAGAAGGTAATCAAAGTGACATTGAATACAACATGTGTTCGTAATAAAATTTCCATATTAATCAGTAATCGATGTGACACTAGTGTGTAATATTCTGATTGATCATGTTGACTTTTCTATTCACATGCTGCTTGAGTCCACCTCAAGATTTTCCAAATGGACAGCAGAATGCTCCTGATAACTAAAAGGTATAGACATTGAAGAGAGTTTGATACAGGACACCAATATTTTCATTACTGAATCACAATGAATGGGATGACATTTTACATTTTTCACTCAGTATTAGTCTTGGTTGAATTGGTTTTTCTTATTTTTCCACCCATACTATTTGAGCACAACTCGAATGGAACAGCAGAGGATACAACAAGCATTGTAAGAAGAAGGTAATCAAAGTGACATTGAATACAACATGTGTTCGTAATAAAATTTCCATATTAATCAGTAATCGATGTGACACTAGTGTGTAATATTCTGATTGGTCATGTTGACTTTTCTATTCACATGCTGCTTGAGTCCACCTCAAGATTTTCCAAATGGACAGCAGAATGCTCCTGATAACTAAAAGGTATAGACATTGAAGAGAGTTTGATACAGGACACCAATATTTTCATTACTGAATCACAATGAATGGGATGACGTTTTACATTTTTCACTCAGTATTAGTCTTGGTTGAATTGGTTTTTCTTATTTTTCCACCCATACTATTTGAGCACAACTCGAATGGAACAGCAGAGGATACAACAAGCATTGTAAGAAGAAGGTAATCAAAGTGACATTGAATACAACATGTGTTCGTAATAAAATTTCCATATTAATCAGTAATCGATGTGACACTAGTGTGTAATATTCTGATTGGTCATGTTGACTTTTCTATTCACATGCTGCTTGAGTCCACCTCAAGATTTTCCAAATGGACAGCAGAATGCTCCTGATAACTAAAAGGTATAGACATTGAAGAGAGTTTGATACAGGACACCAATATTTTCATTACTGAATCACAATGAATGGGATGACGTTTTACATTTTTCACTCAGTATTAGTCTTGGTTGAATTGGTTTTTCTTATTTTTCCACCCATACTATTTGAGCACAACTCGAATGGAACAGCAGAGGATACAACAAGCATTGTAAGAAGAAGGTAATCAAAGTGACATTGAATACAACATGTGTTCGTAATAAAATTTCCATATTAATCAGTAATCGATGTGACACTAGTGTGTAATATTCTGATTGATCATGTTGACTTTTCTATTCACATGCTGCTTGAGTCCACCTCAAGATTTTCCAAATGGACAGCAGAATGCTCCTGATAACTAAAAGGTATAGACATTGAAGAGAGTTTGATACAGGACACCAATATTTTCATTACTGAATCACAATGAATGGGATGACGTTTTACATTTTTCACTCAGTATTAGTCTTGGTTGAATTGGTTTTTCTTATTTTTCCACCCATACTATTTGAGCACAACTCGAATGGAACAGCAGAGGATACAACAAGCATTGTAAGAAGAAGGTAATCAAAGTGACATTGAATACAACATGTGTTCGTAATAAAATTTCCATATTAATCAGTAATCGATGTGACACTAGTGTGTAATATTCTGATTGGTCATGTTGACTTTTCTATTCACATGCTGCTTGAGTCCACCTCAAGATTTTCCAAATGGACAGCAGAATGCTCCTGATAACTAAAAGGAATAGACATTGAAGAGAGTTTGATACAGGACACCAATATTTTCATTACTGAATCACAATGAATGGGATGACGTTTTACATTTTTCACTCAGTATGAGTCTTGGTTGAATTGGTTTTTCTTATTTTTCCACCCTTACTATTTGAGCACAACTCGAATGGAACAGCAGAGGATACAACAAGCATTGTAAGAAGAAGGTAATCAAAGTGACATTGAATACAACATGTGTTCGTAATAAAATTTCCATATTAATCAGTAATCGATGTGACACTAGTGTGTAATATTCTGATTGGTCATGTTGACTTTTCTATTCACATGCTGCTTGAGTCCACCTCAAGATTTTCCAAATGGACAGCAGAATGCTCCTGATAACTAAAAGGTATAGACATTGAAGAGAGTTTGATACAGGACACCAATATTTTCATTACTGAATCACAATGAATGGGATGACGTTTTACATTTTTCACTCAGTATTAGTCTTGGTTGAATTGGTTTTTCTTATTTTTCCACCCATACTATTTGAGCACAACTCGAATGGAACAGCAGAGGATACAACAAGCATTGTAAGAAGAAGGTAATCAAAGTGACATTGAATACAACATGTGTTCGTAATAAAATTTCCATATTAATCAGTAATCGATGTGACACTAGTGTGTAATATTCTGATTGGTCATGTTGACTTTTCTATTCACATGCTGCTTGAGTCCACCTCAAGATCTTCCAAATAGACAGCAGAATGCTCCTGATAGCTAAAAGGTATAGACATTGAAGAAAGTTTGATACAGAACACCAATATTTTCATTACTGAATCATAATGAATGGGATGCCGTTTTACATTTTTCACTCAGTATGAGTCTTGGTTGAATTGGTTTTTCTTATTTTTCCACCCATACTATTTGAGCACAACTCGAATGGAACAGCAGAGGATACAACAAGCATTGTAAGAAGGTAATCAAAGTGACATTAAATACAACATGTGTTCGTAATAAAATTTCCATATTAATCAGTAATCCATGTGACACTAGTGTGTAATATTCTGATTGGTCATGTTGACTTTTCTATTCACATGCTGCTTGAGTCCACCTCAAGATTTTCCAATTGGACAGCAGAATGCTCCTGATAACTAAAAGGTATAGACATTGAAGACAGTTTGATACATGACACCAATATTGTCATTACTGAATCATAATGAATGGCATAACTTTTTATATTTTTCTCTCTGTATGAGTCTTGGTTGAATTGTTTTTTCTTATTTTTCCACTCATACTATTTGAGCACAACTCGAATGGAACAGGAGAGGATACAACAAGCATTGTAAGATGAAGGTAAGCAAAGACACATTGAATACAATGTGTACATAATAAAATTTCCATATTATTCAGTAATCGATGTGACACTAGTGTGTGAAACTCTGATTGGTCATGTTATGTCTTCTTTTGACATGCTGCTTGAGTCCACCTCAAAATTTTCCAAATGGACAACAGAATGCTCCTGATAACAAAAAGGTATAGACATTGAAGAGTGTTTGATACAGGACACCAATATTTTCATTACTGAATCATAATGAATGGGATGACATTTTACATTTTTCACTCAGTATGAGTCTTGGTTGAATTGCTTTTTCTTATTTTTCCACCCATACTATTTGAGCACAACTCGAATGGAACAGCAGAGGATACAACAAGCATTGTAAGAAGAAGGTAATCAAAGTGACATTGAATACAACATGTGTTCGTAATAAAATTTCCATATTAATCAGTAATCGATGTGACACTAGTGTGTAATATTCTGATTGGTCATGTTGACTTTTCTATTCACATGCTGCTTGAGTCCACCTCAAGATTTTCCAAATGGACAGCAGAATGCTCCTGATAACTAAAAGGTATAGACATTGAAGAGAGTTTGATACAGGACACCAATATTTTCATTACTGAATCACAATGAATGGGATGACGTTTTACATTTTTCACTCAGTATGAGTCTTGGTTGAATTGGTTTTTCTTATTTTTCCACCAATACTATTTGAGCACAACTCGAATGGAACAGCAGAGGATACAACAAGCATTGTAAGAAGAAGGTAATCAAAGTGACATTGAATACAACATGTGTTCGTAATAAAATTTCCATATTAATCAGTAATTGATGTGACATTAGTGTGTGAAACTCTGATTGGTCATGTTGACTTTTCTGTTCACATGCTGCTTGAGTCCACCTCAAGATCTTCCAAATGGACAGCAGAATGCTCCTGATAACTAAAAGGTATAGACATTGAAGAGAGTTTGATACAGGACACCAATATTTTCATTACTGAATCATAATGAATGGGATGACGTTTTACGTTTTTCTCTCAGTATGAGTCTTGGTTGAATTGGTTTTTCCTATTTTTCCACCTATACTATTTGAACACAACTCGAATGGAACAGCTGAGGATACAACAAGCATTGAAAGATGAAGGTAAACAAAGACACATTGAATACAATGTGTGTACATAATAAAATGTGCATATTAATCAGTAATTGATGTGACACTAGTGTGTAATATTCTGATTGGTCATGTTGACTTTTCTATTCACATGCTGCTTGAGTCCACCTCAAGATTTTTCAAATGGACAGCAGAATGCTCCTGATAACTAAAAGGTATAGACATTGAAGACAGTTTGATACATGACACCAATATTGTCATTACTGAATCATAATGAATGGCATAACTTTTTATATTTTTCTCTCTGTATGAGTCTTGGTTGAATTGTTTTTTCTTATTTTTCCACTCATACTATTTGAGCACAACTCGAATGGAACAGCAGAGGATACAACAAGCATTGTAAGATGAAGGTAAGCAAAGACACATTGAATACAATGTGTACATAATAAAATTTCCATATTAATCAGTAATTGATGTGACATTAGTGTGTGAAACTCTGATTGGTCATGTTGAGTCTTCTGTTCACATGCTGCTTGAGTCCACCTCAAGATCTTCCAAATAGACAGCAGAATGCTCCTGATAGCTAAAAGGTATAGACATTGAAGAAAGTTTGATACAGAACACCAATATTTTCATTACTGAATCATAATGAATGGGATGCCGTTTTACATTTTTCACTCAGTATGAGTCTTGGTTGAATTGGTTTTTCTTATTTTTCCACCCATACTATTTGAGCACAACTCGAATGGAACAGCAGAGGATACAACAAGCATTGTAAGAAGGTAATCAAAGTGACATTAAATACAACATGTGTTCGTAATAAAATTTCCATATTAATCAGTAATCCATGTGACACTAGTGTGTAATATTCTGATTGGTCATGTTGACTTTTCTATTCACATGCTGCTTGAGTCCACCTCAAGATTTTTCAAATGGACAGCAGAATGCTCCTGATAACTAAAAGGTATAGACATTGAAGACAGTTTGATACATGACGCCAATATTGTCATTACTGAATCATAATGAATGGCATAACTTTTTATATTTTTCTCTCTGTATGAGTCTTGGTTGAATTGTTTTTTCTTATTTTTCCACTCATACTATTTGAGCACAACTCGAATGGAACAGCAGAGGATACAACAAGCATTGTAAGATGAAGGTAAGCAAAGACACATTGAATACAATGTGTACAAACTAGGGAGTTTTTCCTTGCCACTGTCGCCTTTGGCTTGCTCACTGGGGGCTAGGACTCGGCACTTGTAAAGCTGCTTTGTGACAACAACTGTTGTAAAAAGTGCTATATAAATAAAATTTGATTGATTGATTGATTGATTGATACATAATAAAATTTCCATATTATTCAGTAATCGATGTGACACTAGTGTGTGAAACTCTGATTGGTCATGTTATGTCTTCTTTTGACATGCTGCTTGAGTCCACCTCAAAATTTTCCAAATGGACAACAGAATGCTCCTGATAACAAAAAGGTATAGACATTGAAGAGTGTTTGATACAGGACACCAATATTTTCATTACTGAATCATAATGAATGGGATGACGTTTTACATTTTTCACTCAGTATGAGTCTTGGTTGAATTGCTTTTTCTTATTTTTCCACCCATACTATTTGAGCACAACTCGAATGGAACAGCAGAGGATACAACAAGCATTGTAAGATGAAGGTAATCAAAGTGACATTGAATTCAAAGTGTGTACATAATAAAATTTCCATATTAATTAGAAATTGATGTGACACTAGTGTGTGAAACTCTTATTGGCCATGTTGAGTCTTCTATTCAAATGCTGCTTGAGTCCACCTCAAGATCTTCCAAATGGACAGCAGAATGCTCCTGATAACTAAAAGGTATAGACATTGAAGAGAGTTTGATACAGGACACCAATATTTTCATTACTGAATCATAATGAATGGGATGACGTTTTACGTTTTTCTCTCAGTATGAGTCTTGGTTGAATTGGTTTTTCCTATTTTTCCACCTATACTATTTGAACACAACTCGAATGGAACAGCTGAGGATACAACAAGCATTGAAAGATGAAGGTAAACAAAGACACATTGAATACAATGTGTGTACATAATAAAATGTGCATATTAATCAGTAATTGATGTGACACTAGTGTGTAATATTCTGATTGGTCATGTTGACTTTTCTATTCACATGCTGCTTGAGTCCACCTCAAGATTTTTCAAATGGACAGCAGAATGCTCCTGATAACTAAAAGGTATAGACATTGAAGACAGTTTGATACATGACACCAATATTGTCATTACTGAATCATAATGAATGGCATAACTTTTTATATTTTTCTCTCAGTATGAGTCTTGGTTGAATTGTTTTTTCTTATTTTTCCACTCATACTATTTGAGCACAACTCGAATGGAACAGCAGAGGATACAACAAGCATTGTAAGATGAAGGTAAGCAAAGACACATTGAATACAATGTGTACATAATAAAATTTCCATATTAATCAGTAATTGATGTGACATTAGTGTGTGAAACTCTGATTGGTCATGTTGAGTCTTCTGTTCACATGCTGCTTGAGTCCACCTCAAGATCTTCCAAATAGACAGCAGAATGCTCCTGATAGCTAAAAGGTATAGACATTGAAGAAAGTTTGATACAGAACACCAATATTTTCATTACTGAATCATAATGAATGGGATGCCGTTTTACATTTTTCACTCAGTATGAGTCTTGGTTGAATTGGTTTTTCTTATTTTTCCACCCATACTATTTGAGCACAACTCGAATGGAACAGCAGAGGATACAACAAGCATTGTAAGAAGGTAATCAAAGTGACATTAAATACAACATGTGTTCGTAATAAAATTTCCATATTAATCAGTAATCCATGTGACACTAGTGTGTAATATTCTGATTGGTCATGTTGACTTTTCTATTCACATGCTGCTTGAGTCCACCTCAAGATTTTCCAATTGGACAGCAGAATGCTCCTGATAACTAAAAGGTATAGACATTGAAGACAGTTTGATACATGACACCAATATTGTCATTACTGAATCATAATGAATGGCATAACTTTTTATATTTTTCTCTCTGTATGAGTCTTGGTTGAATTGTTTTTTCTTATTTTTCCACTCATACTATTTGAGCACAACTCGAATGGAACAGCAGAGGATACAACAAGCACTGTAAGATGAAGGTAAGCAAAGACACATTGAATACAATGTGTACATAATAAAATTTCCATATTATTCAGTAATCGATGTGACACTAGTGTGTGAAACTCTGATTGGTCATGTTATGTCTTCTTTTGACATGCTGCTTGAGTCCACCTCAAAATTTTCCAAATGGACAACAGAATGCTCCTGATAACAAAAAGGTATAGACATTGAAGAGTGTTTGATACAGGACACCAATATTTTCATTACTGAATCATAATGAATGGGATGACGTTTTACATTTTTCACTCAGTATGAGTCTTGGTTGAATTGCTTTTTCTTATTTTTCCACCCATACTATTTGAGCACAACTCGAATGGAACAGCAGAGGATACAACAAGCATTGTAAGAAGAAGGTAATCAAAGTGACATTGAATACAACATGTGTACATAATAAGATTTCCATATTAATCAGTTATTGACGTGACACTAGTGTGTGAAACTCTGATTGGTCATGTTGAGTCTTCTATTCACATGCTGCTTGAGTCCACCTCAAGATCTTCCAAATGAACAGCAGAATGCTCCTGATAACTAAAAGGTATAGACATTGAAGTAAGTTTGATACAGGACACCAATATTTTCATTACTGAATCATAATGAATGGGATGCCGTTTTACATTTTTCACTCAGTATGAGTCTTGGTTGAATTGGTTTTTCTTATTTTTCCACCTATACTATTTGAGCACAACTCGAATGGAACAGCTGAGGATACAACAAGCATTGAAAGATGAAGGTAAACAAAGACATTTTGAATACAATGTGTGTACATAATAAAATGTGCATATTAATCAGTAATTGATGTGACACTAGTGTGTAATATTCTGATTGGTCATGTTGACTTTTCTATTCACATGCTGCTTGAGTCCACCTCAAGATTTTTCAAATGGACAGCAGAATGCTCCTGATAACTAAAAGGTATAGACATTGAAGAGAGTTTGATACATGACACCAATATTGTCATTACTGAATCATAATGAATGGCATAACTTTTTATATTTTTCTCTCAGTATGAGTCTTGGTTGAATTGTTTTTTCTTATTTTTCCACTCATACTGTAACGCGGGGTGTACAGACCGGTACACACGCGTAAGAAAACGAAGGGAGAATAGAACCCAAATGCCGTTAGGAACAAATAGGGAGAAGTGCTTATCACATAGACACGCGCGAACAAACAGAAAACACAACAGAATACCACTCCGCATACACTCAGAAGTAAAACGAAACTCACCAGGACGCGGAAAACTCAACGCGTAGAAATGCAATACTAAAACCGTGAAGACACGGTAGGAAAATAAAGGTAACTGAAAGAACGCGGAAAAAGTCAACGCGTAAAACGAACTAAGGAACCCAGGGGAAGTGGCTGGCCAGAGGCGTACGCCGCAACAAAACAAAAACCCTTCCCAAAAACAAAAGAGTAACTGACAGGAAGAGATAAGGTTGGTGGAAAACTTGAGATGGGCCAGACGTGGCGCAGGAGGTAGGAATAAGTAAAGGTAAAAGATAGAGACAAGAGAGGGCTAGAAAAAGCAAGAGTAAGGTGGCGAGACACCTTAGGAGCGAGACAAGAGAGAGAAGGCTGAGTACGAGACGGCATGAGACCAAAACGAATCAGCAATGATCTGTCTCCAAACGCTTCCTTATGAAGCCATGGCAACAGGTGAGACAGATCATTGCTGATTGCGCTGCTGGAGTCTAGGACTGGTTCGGGTGCCCCTAGCGGACGTGGACGGCACGGCATCCGAGCCAGCCCTGACAGAGCCCCCCCCTCTAGGCCCGAGACCTCGCGGGCCCAGAGCGACAGCCCTGTCACGACGGAAGTCACGAATGAGGGACCGGTCGACTATGCGAGAAGCGGGAACCCAGGAACGTTCCTCGGGCCCGTAACCAGTCCAGTCTACGAGGTACTGGTCCCGACCCCGAACACGGCGGTGGTCCAACAACCGGCTCACAGTGTATACCGGGCCACCAGCAACCATGCGGGGGGGCGGCGGGGCCGGAGCACGGGGCATGTGACACAGAACAGGGCGGAGGCGCGACACGTGGAACACAGGATGGACCCGCATGGAAGGGGGAAGCAACAGCCGGTAAGAAACCGGATTTATCCGCCTGTCAACCTTAAAGGGACCCAGATACCGGGGGGCCAACTTCCTGGTCCCACCCCGAACTGGCAGATCCTTGGCGGACAACCACACCCGCTGCCCGGGACGGAAGGACAAGGCCGGGAGACGGTGCTTATCCGCACTGCGGCGGTACCCAGCAGAGGCGGACAACAGAGCTTTGCGAGCCTTACGCCATGCCAACCGACACCGCCGCACCAAGGCTCGAGCTCCCGGAACCGCCACATCTTTTTCCTGGTCAGCAAACATGGGAAGCGCGTACCCATAGAGGCACTCATAAGGCGACATGCCGAGAGCAGAATGCCACAAAGTGTTGTGGGCGTACTCAGCCCACAAGAGCTGGTCAGACCAGGAGGACGGATTAGATGAGGCCAAACACCTGAGCGTTTGCTCAAGGTCCTGATTGGTCCTCTCAGTCTGACCATTAGTTTGTGGGTGAAATCCTGAAGAAAGACTGGCCTTGGCGCCCAGAAGATTCAAAAAAGCACCCCAGAACCGACTTGTGAATTGTGGCCCCCTATCGGACACCACGTCAGATGGGAAACCGTGGTGCCTGACGATGTTATGGAGGAATAAGGTGGCCGTGTCACGAGCGGAGGGGAGTTTAGGCAGGGCCAGGAACCTTGCTACTTTAGAGAAACGGTCCACAATAACCAGGATAGTGGTGTTACCCCGAGAGGGGGGTAACCCAGTGACAAAATCTAGGGCCACATGAGTCCAAGGCCTAGACGGGATGGGGAGAGGACGCAGCAGACCGGACGGTTTGGCGTGAGAGACCTTATTACGGGCGCACGTCCCACAAGTTGAAACAAAATTCCCCACCTCTTGGTCCATCCCTGACCACCAGAACCGTCGCTTAATGAGCTCAAGGGTGCGACGTGCTCCCGGGTGAGCAGCGAAGGGAGAGCTATGACCCCACTCCATCACCGTCTTCCTCATAGACGGGTGCACAAAAAGACGGCCAGAAGGGACTCCACTAGGACCAGGATTACGGGCAAGTGACCGTTTTACAGCAGCCTCGACGTCCCACTGAATGGGAGCCACTATCTTGGATGAAGGTATGACTGTGCTGGGCTCAACTGAATCGGAGGGCACCTCCCACTGGCGAGACAGTGCATCGGGTTTGACGTTTTTGGTGCCAGGCCGATAGGAGAGCGTAAAATTGAACCGACTAAAGAAAAGTGACCACCTGGCCTGTCTAGGGTTAAGACGCTTGGCCTGTTGTAGGTAGGCCAAATTTTTATGATCCGTCCACACCAGAAACGGTTCTTTGGCACCCTCCAACCAATGCCTCCATTCCTCTAGCGCCAGCTTCACTGCCAACAATTCCTTGTCACCAACGTCATAATTTCTCTCGGCAGGTGTCATGCGGTGTGAAAAATAACCACACGGATGAAGTTTCTGGGGAATACCTGACCGTTGAGAGAGGATGGCTCCTACTCCGTAATCGGAGGCGTCTACCTCAACAATAAACGGCAGGTCAGGGTCCGGCATTCGCAGAACAGGCTCGGAGGTGAACTGCTTTTTTAGTTTATCAAAGGACTCCTGGGCCTCCGGAGACCACACAAAGGGACCTGGGGTTTTCTTGGTGAGATTAATGAGCGGGGCTGCCAGAGTACTGAACCCCTTGATGAAGCGGCGATAAAAATTAGCAAAACCCAGGAACCGCTGGACTTGCCGTAGTGAAGAGGGAGTCGGCCACTGGGTGACTGCCCGAATCTTCGACGGATCCATAGCAAGAGTGTTAGGGGCTATTCTGTATCCTAAGAAGGCTACTTCCTGAATATGAAAGAGTGATTTCTCCAATTTAACGTATAGGTGGTTCTCGTGCAAGAGTTGGAGGATCCGCCTTACATGTTTGATATGTTCCGACAGAGAGTTGCTATATATGAGGATATCGTCCAGGTAGACGAAAGTGTACCTATCAAGGGCTTCTCTGAGCACTTCATTTATGAATCGCTGAAACACTGCAGGGGCATTCATTAAACCAAACGGCATAACTAAATATTCGTAATGGCCTGACGGGGTAATAAAGGCGGTCTTCCACTCGTCACCTTCTCTGATCCTCACCAGATTGTAAGCACTACGAAGGTCTAGCTTTGTGAATATAGTGGCCTTTTGTAACGCTTCAAATGCAGTAGCCATGAGGGGTAATGGGTGGCGATCCTTGATCGTCACCTTGTTGAGACCACGGTAATCTATACATGGCCTCAACCCACCGTCTTTCTTCCCTACAAAGAAGAAGCCAGCACCGGCGGGTGAAGTGGAGGGACGAATAAACCCTGCAGCAAGCGCCTCCTTGATATATTCTTCCATAGCCTTGCGTTCCGGGACAGCCAGAGAGAAGAGACGGCCCCTGGGAGGGCTCGCTCCGGGAAGCAAGTCTATGGCCATGTCATAAGCTCTGTGAGGGGGAAGGAAGCCTGCCTTTTGCTTACTGAAAACCTCAGCAAGGTCATGATATTCAGTGGGGACCTGTGTAAGAACTACATGTTCATGCGGGGAGTTAGTAGGAGACCCAAGCCTCGTCTTTAAACAGGTCTCTTTGCATATCTGACTCCAGTTTCTCACAGAGCGAGATAACCAATCGACTTCCGGGTTATGACGTTGTAACCAGGGAAATCCTAAGATAAGCCGCATTTGAGGAGCACTGATAACATAAAATGTGAGCTGCTCGCGATGCCCTCCTATACTCATGTCGATGGGCACAGTTTGTTTGGCCACTTCGCCCGAACTCAAACTCCGCCCATCCACAGCGGCCACAGTGAGAGATTTATCTAGGTCTATCAGGGGTATGCCTAACTCTTTGACGAGAGAAGCGTCAATGAAGCTCGCAGCAGCCCCTGAGTCAATGAAAGCCATCAAGCGTTTTCTCTCTGACCCCCTCCATGACAGAGAAACGTGAAGAAACAGCCCATTACCAGGAGGATTCGACATCGAACCCGCCAGTGCCTCCGTACTCACTGGCGGGTTTGCCCTTTTCCCTGTAGCTCAGGACATTTGGACCTTTGATGACCCTCTCCACCACAGTATAACCACCTGCCTTCCTGGAGACGTGCCTGTCTCTCTTGACGTGATAATCGTGTATGACCTATCTGCATGGGTTGAGGGTCAGTACCGGATTTGCAGATTTCAAATATACGTGACTGCGTTACTGCTGGTGTGTTGTCACGATAATGTTGTTGTTGTTGTTTCGTGTGTCTGCGTTCGCGGCAACGGTTGTCAAGACGCACTGTGTGTGTTATCAGTGTGTCGAGATCAGCCGGAGGGTCACGGAGTGTTAGCTCATCTTTCAATTCTTCGCATAACCCCTCCTGGTATATGGCCATAAGTGCCTCTGGACCCCACCCACTCTCAGCGGCCAGCGTTCTGAATTCCAGAGAATACTCAGCGACTGACTGTTTTCCTTGACGGAGCCTCAATAAACGCGGACCAATAACTCCTCCTGACGATGGGTGATAGAAAGCGCTTTTTATGGCGTTAGAAAAACGTTCATATGAAGAACAGGTCTCTGTCTGCTTCTCCCAAAGGGGCGTGGCCCAAGCTAATGCTTTGTCAGATAGTAGTGCCACAACATAAGCGGTCTTGGAACGTTCTGTTGGGAAACGCGAGGGTTGTTGTTCAAATATGAGAGAACACTGTAAAAGAAAACCTCGACACCCATCAGGATTCCCCGAGTATCGAGCTGGAGGCGGTAATATTGGCTCATAATGACTCGCGGCAGCGGGTGCTGTGACCGAATTAACGGGGGGTGGATTGCGAGACACAGGAGGTGAGTTGCTCACGGTTTGCAATGTAGCTGTGATGTTAGTAACTTGCTTCATGATCTGGCGGAGTATTTGATCATGGTTATTTAGTATTTGCTCCTGGCTTACAACTGCAGCTTTTAATACTGCGGTGTCGTGAGATTCGGCTGGGTTCATGTTTAGGCTGATTCGTTCTGTAACGTGGGGTGTACAGACCGGTACACACGCGTAAGAAAACGAAGGGAGAATAGAACCCAAATGCCGTTAGGAACAAATAGGGAGAAGTGCTTATCACATAGACACGCGCGAACAAACAGAAAACACAACAGAATACCACTCCGCATACACTCAGAAGTAAAACGAAACTCACCAGGACGCGGAAAACTCAACGCGTAGAAATGCAATACTAAAACCGTGAAGACACGGTAGGAAAATAAAGGTAACTGAAAGAACGCGGAAAAAGTCAACGCGTAAAACGAACTAAGGAACCCAGGGGAAGTGGCTGGCCAGAGGCGTACGCCGCAACAAAACAAAAACCCTTCCCAAAAACAAAAGAGTAACTGACAGGAAGAGATAAGGTTGGTGGAAAACTTGAGATGGGCCAGACGTGGCGCAGGAGGTAGGAATAAGTAAAGGTAAAAGATAGAGACAAGAGAGGGCTAGAAAAAGCAAGAGTAAGGTGGCGAGACACCTTAGGAGCGAGACAAGAGAGAGAAGGCTGAGTACGAGACGGCATGAGACCAAAACGAATCAGCAATGATCTGTCTCCAAACGCTTCCTTATGAAGCCATGGCAACAGGTGAGACAGATCATTGCTGATTGCGCTGCTGGAGTCTAGGACTGGTTCGGGTGCCCCTAGCGGACGTGGACGGCACGGCATCCGAGCCAGCCCTGACACATACTATTTGAGCACAACTCGAATGGAACAGCAGAGGATACAACAAGCATTGTAAGATGAAGGTAAGCAAAGACACATTGAATACAATGTGTACATAATAAAATTTCCATATTAATCAGTAATTGATGTCACATTAGTGTGTGAAACTCTGATTGGTCATGTTGACTTTTCTATTCACATGCTGCTTGAGTCCACCTCAAGATTTTCCAATTGGACAGCAGAATGCTCCTGATAACTAAAAGGTATAGACATTGAAGAGAGTTTGATACAGGACACCAATATTTTCATTACTGAATCATAATGAATGGGATGACGTTTTACGTTTTTCTCTCAGTATTAGTCTTGTTTGAATTGGTTTTTCCTATTTTTCCACCTATACTATTTGAGCACAACTCGAATGGAACAGCAGAGGATACAACAAGCATTGTAAGAAGAAGGTAATCAAAGTGACATTGAATACAAGATGTGTACATAATAAAATTTCCATATTAATCAGTAATTGATGTGACACTAGTGTGTAATATTCTGATTGATCATGTTGACTTTTCTATTCACATGCTGCTTGAGTCCACCTCAAGATTTTCCAAATGGACAGCAGAATGCTCCTGATAACTAAAAGGTATAGACATTGAAGAGAGTTTGATACAGGACACCAATATTTTCATTACTGAATCACAATGAATGGGATGACGTTTTACATTTTTCACTCAGTATGAGTCTTGGTTGAATTGGTTTTTCTTATTTTTCCACCCATACTATTTGAGCACAACTCGAATGGAACAGCAGAGGATACAACAAGCATTGTAAGAAGAAGGTAATCAAAGTGACATTGAATACAACATGTGTTCGTAATAAAATTTCCATATTAATCAGTAATCGATGTGACACTAGTGTGTAATATTCTGATTGGTCATGTTGACTTTTCTATTCACATGCTGCTTGAGTCCACCTCAAGATTTTCCAAATGGACAGCAGAATGCTCCTGATAACTAAAAGGTATAGACATTGAAGAGAGTTTGATACAGGACACCAATATTTTCATTACTGAATCACAATGAATGGGATGACGTTTTACATTTTTCACTCAGTATGAGTCTTGGTTGAATTGGTTTTTCTTATTTTTCCACCCATACTATTTGAGCACAACTCGAATGGAACAGCAGAGGATACAACAAGCATTGTAAGAAGAAGGTAATCAAAGTGACATTGAATACAACATGTGTTCGTAATAAAATTTCCATATTAATCAGTAATCGATGTGACACTAGTGTGTAATATTCTGATTGATCATGTTGACTTTTCTATTCACATGCTGCTTGAGTCCACCTCAAGATTTTCCAAATGGACAGCAGAATGCTCCTGATAACTAAAAGGTATAGACATTGAAGAGAGTTTGATACAGGACACCAATATTTTCATTACTGAATCACAATGAATGGGATGACGTTTTACATTTTTCACTCAGTATGAGTCTTGGTTGAATTGGTTTTTCTTATTTTTCCACCCTTACTATTTGAGCACAACTCGAATGGAACAGCAGAGGATACAATAAGCATTGTAAGATGAAGGTAATCAAAGTGACATTGAATTCAACGTGTGTACATAATAAAATTTCCATATTAATTAAAAATTGATGTGACACTAGTGTGTGAAACTCTTATTGGCCATGTTGAGTCTTCTATTCAAATGCTGCTTGAGTCCACCTCAAGATCTTCCAAATGGACAGCAGAATGCTCCTGATAACTAAATGGTATAGACATTGTAGACAGTTTGATACAGGACACCAGTATTTTCATTACTGAATCACAATGAATGGGATGACGTTTTACATTTTTCACTCAGTATGAGTCTTGGTTGAATTGGTTTTTCTTATTTTTCCACCCATACTATTTGAGCACAACTCGAATGGAACAGCAGATGATACAACAAGCATTGTAAGAAGAAGGTAATCAAAGTGACATTGAATACAACATGTGTACATAATAACATTTCCATATTAATCAGTAATTGATGTGACACTAGTGTGTGAAACTCTGATTGGTCATGTTGAGTCTTCTATTCACATGCTGCTTGAGTCCACCTCAAGATTTTCCAAATGGACAGCAGAATGCTCCTGATAACTAAAAGGTATAGACATTGAAGAGAGTTTGATACAGGACACCAATATTTTCATTACTGAATCACAATGAATGGGATGACGTTTTACATTTTTCACTCAGTATGAGTCTTGGTTGAATTGGTTTTTCTTATTTTTCCACCCATACTATTTGAGCACAACTCGAATGGAACAGCAGAGGATACAACAAGCATTGTAAGAAGAAGGTAATCAAAGTGACATTGAATACAACATGTGTTCGTAATAAAATTTCCATATTAATCAGTAATCGATGTGACACTAGTGTGTAATATTCTGATTGGTCATGTTGACTTTTCTATTCACATGCTGCATGAGTCCACCTCAAGATTTTCCAAATGGACAGCAGAATGCTCCTGATAACTAAAAGGTATAGACATTGAAGAGAGTTTGATACAGGACACCAATATTTTCATTACTGAATCACAATGAATGGGATGACGTTTTACATTTTTCACTCAGTATGAGTCTTGGTTGAATTGGTTTTTCTTATTTTTCCACCCATACTATTTGAGCACAACTCGAATGGAACAGCAGAGGATACAACAAGCATTGTAAGAAGAAGGTAATCAAAGTGACATTGAATACAACATGTGTTCGTAATAAAATTTCCATATTAATCAGTAATCGATGTGACACTAGTGTGTAATATTCTGATTGATCATGTTGACTTTTCTATTCACATGCTGCTTGAGTCCACCTCAAGATTTTCCAAATGGACAGCAGAATGCTCCTGATAACTAAAAGGTATAGACATTGAAGAGAGTTTGATACAGGACACCAATATTTTCATTACTGAATCACAATGAATGGGATGACGTTTTACATTTTTCACTCAGTATGAGTCTTGGTTGAATTGGTTTTTCTTATTTTTCCACCCTTACTATTTGAGCACAACTCGAATGGAACAGCAGAGGATACAATAAGCATTGTAAGATGAAGGTAATCAAAGTGACATTGAATTCAACGTGTGTACATAATAAAATTTCCATATTAATTAAAAATTGATGTGACACTAGTGTGTGAAACTCTTATTGGCCATGTTGAGTCTTCTATTCAAATGCTGCTTGAGTCCACCTCAAGATCTTCCAAATGGACAGCAGAATGCTCCTGATAACTAAATGGTATAGACATTGTAGACAGTTTGATACAGGACACCAGTATTTTCATTACTGAATCACAATGAATGGGATGACGTTTTACATTTTTCACTCAGTATGAGTCTTGGTTGAATTGGTTTTTCTTATTTTTCCACCCATACTATTTGAGCACAACTCGAATGGAACAGCAGATGATACAACAAGCATTGTAAGAAGAAGGTAATCAAAGTGACATTGAATACAACATGTGTACATAATAACATTTCCATATTAATCAGTAATTGATGTGACACTAGTGTGTGAAACTCTGATTGGTCATGTTGAGTCTTCTATTCACATGCTGCTTGAGTCCACCTCAAGATTTTCCAAATGGACAGCAGAATGCTCCTGATAACTAAAAGGTATAGACATTGAAGAGAGTTTGATACAGGACACCAATATTTTCATTACTGAATCACAATGAATGGGATGACATTTTACATTTTTCACTCAGTATTAGTCTTGGTTGAATTGGTTTTTCTTATTTTTCCACCCATACTATTTGAGCACAACTCGAATGGAACAGCAGAGGATACAACAAGCATTGTAAGAAGAAGGTAATCAAAGTGACATTGAATACAACATGTGTTCGTAATAAAATTTCCATATTAATCAGTAATCGATGTGACACTAGTGTGTAATATTCTGATTGGTCATGTTGACTTTTCTATTCACATGCTGCTTGAGTCCACCTCAAGATTTTCCAAATGGACAGCAGAATGCTCCTGATAACTAAAAGGTATAGACATTGAAGAGAGTTTGATACAGGACACCAATATTTTCATTACTGAATCACAATGAATGGGATGACGTTTTACATTTTTCACTCAGTATGAGTCTTGGTTGAATTGGTTTTTCTTATTTTTCCACCCATACTATTTGAGCACAACTCGAATGGAACAGCAGAGGATACAACAAGCATTGTAAGAAGAAGGTAATAAAAGTGACATTGAATACAACATGTGTACATAATAAAATTTCCATATTAATCAGTAATTGATGTGACACTAGTGTGTGAAACTCTGATTGGTCATGTTGAGTCTTCTATTCACATGCTGCTTGAGTCCACCTCAAGATCTTCCAAATGGACAGCAGAATGCTCCTGATAACTAAAAGGTATAGACATTGAAGAGAGTTTGATACAGGACAACAATATTTTCATTACTGAATCACAATGAATGGGATGACGTTTTACATTTTTCACTTAGTATGAGTCTTGGTTGAATTGGTTTTTCTTATTTTTCCACCCATACTATTTGAGCACAACTCGAATGGAACAGCAGAGGATACAACAAGCATTGTAAGAAGAAGGTAATCAAAGTGACATTGAATACAACATGTGTACATAATAAAATTTCCATATTAATCAGTAATTGATGTGACACTAGTGTGTGAAACTCTGATTGGTCATGTTGAGTCTTCTATTCACATGCTGCTTGAGTCCACCTCAAGATTTTCCAAATGGACTGCAGAATGCTCCTGATAACTAAAAGGTATAGACATTGAAGAGAGTTTGATACAGGACACCAATATTTTCATTACTGAATCACAATGAATGGGATGACGTTTTACATTTTTCACTCAGTATGAGTCTTGGTTGAATTGGTTTTTCTTATTTTTCCACCCATACTATTTGAGCACAACTCGAATGGAACAGCAGAGGATACAACAAGCATTGTAAGAAGAAGGTAATCAAAGTGACATTGAATACAACATGTGTTCATAATAAAATTTCCATATTAATCAGTAATCGATGTGACACTAGTGTGTAATATTCTGATTGGTCATGTTGACTTTTCTATTCACATGCTGCTTGAGTCCACCTCAAGATTTTCCAAATGGACAGCAGAATGCTCCTGATAACTAAAAGGTATAGACATTGAAGAGAGTTTGATACAGGACACCAATATTTTCATTACTGAATCACAATGAATGGGATGACGTTTTACATTTTTCACTTAGTATGAGTCTTGGTTGAATTGGTTTTTCTTATTTTTCCACCCATACTATTTGAGCACAACTCGAATGGAACAGCAGAGGATACAACAAGCATTGTAAGAAGAAGGTAATCAAAGTGACATTGAATAAAACATGTGTACATAATAAAATTTCCATATTAATCAGTAATTGATGTGACACTAGTGTGTGAAACTCTGATTGGTCATGTTGAGTCTTCTATTCACATGCTGCTTGAGTCCACCTCAAGATTTTCCAAATGGACAGCAGAATGCTCCTGATAACTAAAAGGTATAGACATTGAAGAGAGTTTGATACAGGACACCAATATTTTCATTACTGAATCACAATGAATGGGATGACATTTTACATTTTTCACTCAGTATTAGTCTTGGTTGAATTGGTTTTTCTTATTTTTCCACCCATACTATTTGAGCACAACTCGAATGGAACAGCAGAGGATACAACAAGCATTGTAAGAAGAAGGTAATCAAAGTGACATTGAATACAACATGTGTTCATAATAAAATTTCCATATTAATCAGTAATCGATGTGACACTAGTGTGTAATATTCTGATTGGTCATGTTGACTTTTCTATTCACATGCTGCTTGAGTCCACCTCAAGATTTTCCAAATGGACAGCAGAATGCTCCTGATAACTAAAAGGTATAGACATTGTAGACAGTTTGATACAGGACACCAGTATTTTCATTACTGAATCACAATGAATGGGATGACGTTTTACATTTTTCACTCAGTATGAGTCTTGGTTGAATTGGTTTTTCTTATTTTTCCACCCATACTATTTGAGCACAACTCGAATGGAACAGCAGAGGATACAACAAGCATTGTAAGAAGAAGGTAATCAAAGTGACATTGATTACAACATGTGTACATAATAAAATTTCCATATTAATCAGTAATTGATGTGACACTAGTGTGTGAAACTCTGATTGGTCATGTTGAGTCTTCTATTCACATGCTGCTTGAGTCCACCTCAAGATCTTCCAAATGGACTGCAGAATGCTCCTGATAACTAAAAGGTATAGACATTGAAGAGAGTTTGATACAGGACACCAATATTTTCATTACTGAATCACAATGAATGGGATGACGTTTTACATTTTTCACTCAGTATGAGTCTTGGTTGAATTGGTTTTTCTTATTTTTCCACCCATACTATTTGAGCACAACTCGAATGGAACAGCAGAGGATACAACAAGCATTGTAAGAAGAAGGTAATCAAAGTGACATTGAATACAACATGTGTACATAATAAAATTTCCATATTAATCAGTAATTGATGTGACACTAGTTTGTGAAAGTCTGATTGGTCATGTTGAGTCTTCTATTCACATGCTGCTTGAGTCCACCTCAAGATCTTCCAAATGGACAGCAGAATGCTCCTGATAACTAAAAGGTATAGACATTGTAGACAGTTTGATACAGGACACCAATATTTTCATTACTGAATCACAATGAATGGGATGACGTTTTACATTTTTCACTCAGTATGAGTCTTGGTTGAATTGGTTTTTCTTATTTTTCCACCCATACTATTTGAGCACAACTCGAATGGAACAGCAGAGGATACAACAAGCATTGTAAGAAGAAGGTAATCAAAGTGACATTGATTACAACATGTGTACATAATAAAATTTCCATATTAATCAGTAATTGATGTGACACTAGTGTGTGAAACTCTGATTGGTCATGTTGAGTCTTCTATTCACATGCTGCTTGAGTCCACCTCAAGATCTTCCAAATGGACTGCAGAATGCTCCTGATAACTAAAAGGTATAGACATTGAAGAGAGTTTGATACAGGACACCAATATTTTCATTACTGAATCACAATGAATGGGATGACGTTTTACATTTTTCACTCAGTATGAGTCTTGGTTGAATTGGTTTTTCTTATTTTTCCACCCATACTATTTGAGCACAACTCGAATGGAACAGCAGAGGATACAACAAGCATTGTAAGAAGAAGGTAATCAAAGTGACATTGAATACAACATGTGTTCATAAAAAAATTTCCATATTAATCAGTAATCGATGTGACACTAGTGTGTAATATTCTGATTGGTCATGTTGACTTTTCTATTCACATGCTGCTTGAGTCCACCTCAAGATTTTCCAAATGGACAGCAGAATGCTCCTGATAACTAAAAGGTATAGACATTGTAGACAGTTTGATACAGGACACCAGTATTTTCATTACTGAATCACAATGAATGGGATGACGTTTTACATTTTTCACTCAGTATGAGTCTTGGTTGAATTGGTTTTTCTTATTTTTCCACCCATACTATTTGAGCACAACTCGAATGGAACAGCAGAGGATACAACAAGCATTGTAAGAAGAAGGTAATCAAAGTGACATTGAATACAACATGTGTACATAATAAAATTTCCATATTAATCAGTAATTGATGTGACACTAGTGTGTGAAACTCTGATTGGTCATGTTGAGTCTTCTATTCACATGCTGCTTGAGTCCACCTCAAGATCTTCCAAATGGACAGCAGAATGCTCCTGATAACTAAAAGGTATAGACATTGTAGACAGTTTGATACAGGACACCAGTATTTTCATTACTGAATCACAATGAATGGGATGACGTTTTACATTTTTCACTCAGTATGAGTCTTGGTTGAATTGGTTTTTCTTATTTTTCCACCCATACTATTTGAGCACAACTCGAATGGAACAGCAGAGGATACAACAAGCATTGTAAGAAGAAGGTAATCAAAGTGACATTGAATACAACATGTGTACATAATAAAATTTCCATATTAATCAGTAATTGATGTGACACTAGTGTGTGAAACTCTGATTGGTCATGTTGAGTCTTCTATTCACATGCTGCTTGAGTCCACCTCAAGATTTTCCAAATGGACTGCAGAATGCTCCTGATAACTAAAAGGTATAGACATTGAAGAGAGTTTGATACAGGACACCAATATTTTCATTACTGAATCACAATGAATGGGATGACGTTTTACATTTTTCACTCAGTATGAGTCTTGGTTGAATTGGTTTTTCTTATTTTTCCAACCATACTATTTGAGCACAACTCGAATGGAACAGCAGAGGATACAACAAGCATTGTAAGAAGAAGGTAATCAAAGTGACATTGAATACAACATGTGTTCATAATAAAATTTCCATATTAATCAGTAATCGATGTGACACTAGTGTGTAATATTCTGATTGGTCATGTTGACTTTTCTATTCACATGCTGCTTGAGTCCACCTCAAGATTTTCCAAATGGACAGCAGAATGCTCCTGATAACTAAAAGGTATAGACATTGAAGAGAGTTTGATACAGGACACCAATATTTTCATTACTGAATCACAATGAATGGGATGACGTTTTACATTTTTCACTTAGTATGAGTCTTGGTTGAATTGGTTTTTCTTATTTTTCCACCCATACTATTTGAGCACAACTCGAATGGAACAGCAGAGGATACAACAAGCATTGTAAGAAGAAGGTAATCAAAGTGACATTGAATAAAACATGTGTACATAATAAAATTTCCATATTAATCAGTAATTGATGTGACACTAGTGTGTGAAACTCTGATTGGTCATGTTGAGTCTTCTATTCACATGCTGCTTGAGTCCACCTCAAGATTTTCCAAATGGACAGCAGAATGCTCCTGATAACTAAAAGGTATAGACATTGAAGAGAGTTTGATACAGGACACCAATATTTTCATTACTGAATCACAATGAATGGGATGACATTTTACATTTTTCACTCAGTATTAGTCTTGGTTGAATTGGTTTTTCTTATTTTTCCACCCATACTATTTGAGCACAACTCGAATGGAACAGCAGAGGATACAACAAGCATTGTAAGAAGAAGGTAATCAAAGTGACATTGAATACAACATGTGTTCATAATAAAATTTCCATATTAATCAGTAATCGATGTGACACTAGTGTGTAATATTCTGATTGGTCATGTTGACTTTTCTATTCACATGCTGCTTGAGTCCACCTCAAGATTTTCCAAATGGACAGCAGAATGCTCCTGATAACTAAAAGGTATAGACATTGTAGACAGTTTGATACAGGACACCAGTATTTTCATTACTGAATCACAATGAATGGGATGACGTTTTACATTTTTCACTCAGTATGAGTCTTGGTTGAATTGGTTTTTCTTATTTTTCCACCCATACTATTTGAGCACAACTCGAATGGAACAGCAGAGGATACAACAAGCATTGTAAGAAGAAGGTAATCAAAGTGACATTGATTACAACATGTGTACATAATAAAATTTCCATATTAATCAGTAATTGATGTGACACTAGTGTGTGAAACTCTGATTGGTCATGTTGAGTCTTCTATTCACATGCTGGTTGAGTCCACCTCAAGATCTTCCAAATGGACAGCAGAATGCTCCTGATAACTAAAAGGTATAGACATTGTAGACAGTTTGATACAGGACACCAATATTTTCATTACTGAATCACAATGAATGGGATGACGTTTTACATTTTTCACTCAGTATGAGTCTTGGTTGAATTGGTTTTTCTTATTTTTCCACCCATACTATTTGAGCACAACTCGAATGGAACAGCAGAGGATACAACAAGCATTGTAAGAAGAAGGTAATCAAAGTGACATTGATTACAACACGTGTACATAATAAAATTTCCATATTAATCAGTAATTGATGTGACACTAGTGTGTGAAACTCTGATTGGTCATGTTGAGTCTTCTATTCACATGCTGCTTGAGTCCACCTCAAGATCTTCCAAATGGACTGCAGAATGCTCCTGATAACTAAAAGGTATAGACATTGAAGAGAGTTTGATACAGGACACCAATATTTTCATTACTGAATCACAATGAATGGGATGACGTTTTACATTTTTCACTCAGTATGAGTCTTGGTTGAATTGGTTTTTCTTATTTTTCCACCCATACTATTTGAGCACAACTCGAATGGAACAGCAGAGGATACAACAAGCATTGTAAGAAGAAGGTAATCAAAGTGACATTGAATACAACATGTGTTCATAAAAAAATTTCCATATTAATCAGTAATCGATGTGACACTAGTGTGTAATATTCTGATTGGTCATGTTGACTTTTCTATTCACATGCTGCTTGAGTCCACCTCAAGATTTTCCAAATGGACAGCAGAATGCTCCTGATAACTAAAAGGTATAGACATTGTAGACAGTTTGATACAGGACACCAGTATTTTCATTACTGAATCACAATGAATGGGATGACGTTTTACATTTTTCACTCAGTATGAGTCTTGGTTGAATTGGTTTTTCTTATTTTTCCACCCATACTATTTGAGCACAACTCGAATGGAACAGCAGAGGATACAACAAGCATTGTAAGAAGAAGGTAATCAAAGTGACATTGAATACAACATGTGTACATAATAAAATTTCCATATTAATCAGTAATTGATGTGACACTAGTGTGTGAAACTCTGATTGGTCATGTTGAGTCTTCTATTCACATGCTGCTTGAGTCCACCTCAAGATCTTCCAAATGGACAGCAGAATGCTCCTGATAACTAAAAGGTATAGACATTGTAGACAGTTTGATACAGGACACCAGTATTTTCATTACTGAATCACAATGAATGGGATGACGTTTTACATTTTTCACTCAGTATGAGTCTTGGTTGAATTGGTTTTTCTTATTTTTCCACCCATACTATTTGAGCACAACTCGAATGGAACAGCAGAGGATACAACAAGCATTGTAAGAAGAAGGTAATCAAAGTGACATTGAACACAACATGTGTTCATAATAAAATTTCCATATTAATCAGTAATCGATGTGACACTAGTGTGTAATATTCTGATTGGTCATGTTGACTTTTCTATTCACATGCTGCTTGAGTCCACCTCAAGATTTTCCAAATGGACAGCAGAATGCTCCTGATAACTAAAAGGTATAGACATTGAAGAGAGTTTGATACAGGACACCAATATTTTCATTACTGAATCACAATGAATGGGATGACGTTTTACATTTTTCACTTAGTATGAGTCTTGGTTGAATTGGTTTTTCTTATTTTTCCACCCATACTATTTGAGCACAACTCGAATGGAACAGCAGAGGATACAACAAGCATTGTAAGAAGAAGGTAATCAAAGTGACATTGAATAAAACATGTGTACATAATAAAATTTCCATATTAATCAGTAATTGATGTGACACTAGTGTGTGAAACTCTGATTGGTCATGTTGAGTCTTCTATTCACATGCTGGTTGAGTCCACCTCAAGATCTTCCAAATGGACAGCAGAATGCTCCTGATAACTAAAAGGTATAGACATTGTAGACAGTTTGATACAGGACACCAATATTTTCATTACTGAATCACAATGAATGGGATGACGTTTTACATTTTTCACTCAGTATGAGTCTTGGTTGAATTGGTTTTTCTTATTTTTCCACCCATACTATTTGAGCACAACTCGAATGGAACAGCAGAGGATACAACAAGCATTGTAAGAAGAAGGTAATCAAAGTGACATTGATTACAACACGTGTACATAATAAAATTTCCATATTAATCAGTAATTGATGTGACACTAGTGTGTGAAACTCTGATTGGTCATGTTGAGTCTTCTATTCACATGCTGCTTGAGTCCACCTCAAGATCTTCCAAATGGACTGCAGAATGCTCCTGATAACTAAAAGGTATAGACATTGAAGAGAGTTTGATACAGGACACCAATATTTTCATTACTGAATCACAATGAATGGGATGACGTTTTACATTTTTCACTCAGTATGAGTCTTGGTTGAATTGGTTTTTCTTATTTTTCCACCCATACTATTTGAGCACAACTCGAATGGAACAGCAGAGGATACAACAAGCATTGTAAGAAGAAGGTAATCAAAGTGACATTGAATACAACATGTGTTCATAAAAAAATTTCCATATTAATCAGTAATCGATGTGACACTAGTGTGTAATATTCTGATTGGTCATGTTGACTTTTCTATTCACATGCTGCTTGAGTCCACCTCAAGATTTTCCAAATGGACAGCAGAATGCTCCTGATAACTAAAAGGTATAGACATTGTAGACAGTTTGATACAGGACACCAGTATTTTCATTACTGAATCACAATGAATGGGATGACGTTTTACATTTTTCACTCAGTATGAGTCTTGGTTGAATTGGTTTTTCTTATTTTTCCACCCATACTATTTGAGCACAACTCGAATGGAACAGCAGAGGATACAACAAGCATTGTAAGAAGAAGGTAATCAAAGTGACATTGAATACAACATGTGTACATAATAAAATTTCCATATTAATCAGTAATTGATGTGACACTAGTGTGTGAAACTCTGATTGGTCATGTTGAGTCTTCTATTCACATGCTGCTTGAGTCCACCTCAAGATCTTCCAAATGGACAGCAGAATGCTCCTGATAACTAAAAGGTATAGACATTGTAGACAGTTTGATACAGGACACCAGTATTTTCATTACTGAATCACAATGAATGGGATGACGTTTTACATTTTTCACTCAGTATGAGTCTTGGTTGAATTGGTTTTTCTTATTTTTCCACCCATACTATTTGAGCACAACTCGAATGGAACAGCAGAGGATACAACAAGCATTGTAAGAAGAAGGTAATCAAAGTGACATTGAACACAACATGTGTTCATAATAAAATTTCCATATTAATCAGTAATCGATGTGACACTAGTGTGTAATATTCTGATTGGTCATGTTGACTTTTCTATTCACATGCTGCTTGAGTCCACCTCAAGATTTTCCAAATGGACAGCAGAATGCTCCTGATAACTAAAAGGTATAGACATTGAAGAGAGTTTGATACAGGACACCAATATTTTCATTACTGAATCACAATGAATGGGATGACGTTTTACATTTTTCACTTAGTATGAGTCTTGGTTGAATTGGTTTTTCTTATTTTTCCACCCATACTATTTGAGCACAACTCGAATGGAACAGCAGAGGATACAACAAGCATTGTAAGAAGAAGGTAATCAAAGTGACATTGAATAAAACATGTGTACATAATAAAATTTCCATATTAATCAGTAATTGATGTGACACTAGTGTGTGAAACTCTGATTGGTCATGTTGAGTCTTCTATTCACATGCTGCTTGAGTCCACCTCAAGATTTTCCAAATGGACAGCAGAATGCTCCTGATAACTAAAAGGTATAGACATTGAAGAGAGTTTGATACAGGACACCAATATTTTCATTACTGAATCACAATGAATGGGATGACATTTTACATTTTTCACTCAGTATTAGTCTTGGTTGAATTGGTTTTTCTTATTTTTCCACCCATACTATTTGAGCACAACTCGAATGGAACAGCAGAGGATACAACAAGCATTGTAAGAAGAAGGTAATCAAAGTGACATTGAATACAACATGTGTTCGTAATAAAATTTCCATATTAATCAGTAATCGATGTGACACTAGTGTGTAATATTCTGATTGGTCATGTTGACTTTTCTATTCACATGCTGCTTGAGTCCACCTCAAGATTTTCCAAATGGACAGCAGAATGCTCCTGATAACTAAAAGGTATAGACATTGAAGAGAGTTTGATACAGGACACCAATATTTTCATTACTGAATCACAATGAATGGGATGACGTTTTACATTTTTCACTCAGTATTAGTCTTGGTTGAATTGGTTTTTCTTATTTTTCCACCCATACTATTTGAGCACAACTCGAATGGAACAGCAGAGGATACAACAAGCATTGTAAGAAGAAGGTAATCAAAGTGACATTGAATACAACATGTGTTCGTAATAAAATTTCCATATTAATCAGTAATCGATGTGACACTAGTGTGTAATATTCTGATTGGTCATGTTGACTTTTCTATTCACATGCTGCTTGAGTCCACCTCAAGATTTTCCAAATGGACAGCAGAATGCTCCTGATAACTAAAAGGTATAGACATTGAAGAGAGTTTGATACAGGACACCAATATTTTCATTACTGAATCACAATGAATGGGATGACGTTTTACATTTTTCACTCAGTATGAGTCTTGGTTGAATTGGTTTTTCTTATTTTTCCACCCATACTATTTGAGCACAACTCGAATGGAACAGCAGAGGATACAACAAGCATTGTAAGAAGAAGGTAATAAAAGTGACATTGAATACAACATGTGTACATAATAAAATTTCCATATTAATCAGTAATTGATGTGACACTAGTGTGTGAAACTCTGATTGGTCATGTTGAGTCTTCTATTCACATGCTGCTTGAGTCCACCTCAAGATCTTCCAAATGGACAGCAGAATGCTCCTGATAACTAAAAGGTATAGACATTGAAGAGAGTTTGATACAGGACACCAATATTTTCATTACTGAATCACAATGAATGGGATGACATTTTACATTTTTCACTTAGTATGAGTCTTGGTTGAATTGGTTTTTCTTATTTTTCCACCCATACTATTTGAGCACAACTCGAATGGAACAGCAGAGGATACAACAAGCATTGTAAGAAGAAGGTAATCAAAGTGACATTGAATACAACATGTGTACATAATAAAATTTCCATATTAATCAGTAATTGATGTGACACTAGTGTGTGAAACTCTGATTGGTCATGTTGAGTCTTCTATTCACATGCTGCTTGAGTCCACCTCAAGATTTTCCAAATGGACAGCAGAATGCTCCTGATAACTAAAAGGTATAGACATTGTAGACAGTTTGATACAGGACACCAGTATTTTCATTACTGAATCACAATGAATGGGATGACGTTTTACATTTTTCACTCAGTATGAGTCTTGGTTGAATTGGTTTTTCTTATTTTTCCACCCATACTATTTGAGCACAACTCGAATGGAACAGCAGAGGATACAACAAGCACTGTAAGAAGAAGGTAATCAAAGTGACATTGATTACAACATGTGTACATAATAAAATTTCCATATTAATCAGTAATTGATGTGACACTGTGTGAAACTCTGATTGGTCATGTTGAGTCTTCTATTCACATGCTGCTTGAGTCCACCTCAAGATCTTCCAAATGGACAGCAGAATGCTCCTGATAACTAAAAGGTATAGACATTGAAGAGAGTTTGATACAGGACACCAATATTTTCATTACTGAATCACAATGAATGGGATGACATTTTACATTTTTCACTTAGTATGAGTCTTGGTTGAATTGGTTTTTCTTATTTTTCCACCCATACTATTTGAGCACAACTCGAATGGAACAGCAGAGGATACAACAAGCATTGTAAGAAGAAGGTAATCAAAGTGACATTGAATACAACATGTGTACATAATAAAATTTCCATATTAATCAGTAATTGATGTGACACTAGTGTGTGAAACTCTGATTGGTCATGTTGAGTCTTCTATTCACATGCTGCTTGAGTCCACCTCAAGATCTTCCAAATGGACAGCAGAATGCTCCTGATAACTAAAAGGTATAGACATTGTAGACAGTTTGATACAGGACACCAATATTTTCATTACTGAATCACAATGAATGGGATGACGTTTTACATTTTTCACTCAGTATGAGTCTTGGTTGAATTGGTTTTTCTTATTTTTCCACCCATACTATTTGAGCACAACTCGAATGGAACAGCAGAGGATACAACAAGCATTGTAAGAAGAAGGTAATCAAAGTGACATTGAATACAACATGTGTTCATAATAAAATTTCCATATTAATCAGTAATCGATGTGACACTAGTGTGTAATATTCTGATTGGTCATGTTGACTTTTCTATTCACATGCTGCTTGAGTCCACCTCAAGATTTTCCAAATGGACAGCAGAATGCTCCTGATAACTAAAAGGTATAGACATTGAAGAGAGTTTGATACAGGACACCAATATTTTCATTACTGAATCACAATGAATGGGATGACGTTTTACATTTTTCACTTAGTATGAGTCTTGGTTGAATTGGTTTTTCTTATTTTTCCACCCATACTATTTGAGCACAACTCGAATGGAACAGCAGAGGATACAACAAGCATTGTAAGAAGAAGGTAATCAAAGTGACATTGAATAAAACATGTGTACATAATAAAATTTCCATATTAATCAGTAATTGATGTGACACTAGTGTGTGAAACTCTGATTGGTCATGTTGAGTCTTCTATTCACATGCTGCTTGAGTCCACCTCAAGATTTTCCAAATGGACAGCAGAATGCTCCTGATAACTAAAAGGTATAGACATTGAAGAGAGTTTGATACAGGACACCAATATTTTCATTACTGAATCACAATGAATGGGATGACATTTTACATTTTTCACTCAGTATTAGTCTTGGTTGAATTGGTTTTTCTTATTTTTCCACCCATACTATTTGAGCACAACTCGAATGGAACAGCAGAGGATACAACAAGCATTGTAAGAAGAAGGTAATCAAAGTGACATTGAATACAACATGTGTTCGTAATAAAATTTCCATATTAATCAGTAATCGATGTGACACTAGTGTGTAATATTCTGATTGGTCATGTTGACTTTTCTATTCACATGCTGCTTGAGTCCACCTCAAGATTTTCCAAATGGACAGCAGAATGCTCCTGATAACTAAAAGGTATAGACATTGAAGAGAGTTTGATACAGGACACCAATATTTTCATTACTGAATCACAATGAATGGGATGACGTTTTACATTTTTCACTCAGTATTAGTCTTGGTTGAATTGGTTTTTCTTATTTTTCCACCCATACTATTTGAGCACAACTCGAATGGAACAGCAGAGGATACAACAAGCATTGTAAGAAGAAGGTAATCAAAGTGACATTGAATACAACATGTGTTCGTAATAAAATTTCCATATTAATCAGTAATCGATGTGACACTAGTGTGTAATATTCTGATTGGTCATGTTGACTTTTCTATTCACATGCTGCTTGAGTCCACCTCAAGATTTTCCAAATGGACAGCAGAATGCTCCTGATAACTAAAAGGTATAGACATTGAAGAGAGTTTGATACAGGACACCAATATTTTCATTACTGAATCACAATGAATGGGATGACGTTTTACATTTTTCACTCAGTATGAGTCTTGGTTGAATTGGTTTTTCTTATTTTTCCACCCATACTATTTGAGCACAACTCGAATGGAACAGCAGAGGATACAACAAGCATTGTAAGAAGAAGGTAATAAAAGTGACATTGAATACAACATGTGTACATAATAAAATTTCCATATTAATCAGTAATTGATGTGACACTAGTGTGTGAAACTCTGATTGGTCATGTTGAGTCTTCTATTCACATGCTGCTTGAGTCCACCTCAAGATCTTCCAAATGGACAGCAGAATGCTCCTGATAACTAAAAGGTATAGACATTGAAGAGAGTTTGATACAGGACACCAATATTTTCATTACTGAATCACAATGAATGGGATGACGTTTTACATTTTTCACTTAGTATGAGTCTTGGTTGAATTGGTTTTTCTTATTTTTCCACCCATACTATTTGAGCACAACTCGAATGGAACAGCAGAGGATACAACAAGCATTGTAAGAAGAAGGTAATCAAAGTGACATTGATTACAACATGTGTACATAATAAAATTTCCATATTAATCAGTAATTGATGTGACACTGTGTGAAACTCTGATTGGTCATGTTGAGTCTTCTATTCACATGCTGCTTGAGTCCACCTCAAGATCTTCCAAATGGACAGCAGAATGCTCCTGATAACTAAAAGGTATAGACATTGAAGAGAGTTTGATACAGGACACCAATATTTTCATTACTGAATCACAATGAATGGGATGACATTTTACATTTTTCACTTAGTATGAGTCTTGGTTGAATTGGTTTTTCTTATTTTTCCACCCATACTATTTGAGCACAACTCGAATGGAACAGCAGAGGATACAACAAGCATTGTAAGAAGAAGGTAATCAAAGTGACATTGAATACAACATGTGTACATAATAAAATTTCCATATTAATCAGTAATTGATGTGACACTAGTGTGTGAAACTCTGATTGGTCATGTTGAGTCTTCTATTCACATGCTGCTTGAGTCCACCTCAAGATCTTCCAAATGGACAGCAGAATGCTCCTGATAACTAAAAGGTATAGACATTGTAGACAGTTTGATACAGGACACCAATATTTTCATTACTGAATCACAATGAATGGGATGACGTTTTACATTTTTCACTCAGTATGAGTCTTGGTTGAATTGGTTTTTCTTATTTTTCCACCCATACTATTTGAGCACAACTCGAATGGAACAGCAGAGGATACAACAAGCATTGTAAGAAGAAGGTAATCAAAGTGACATTGAATACAACATGTGTTCATAATAAAATTTCCATATTAATCAGTAATCGATGTGACACTAGTGTGTAATATTCTGATTGGTCATGTTGACTTTTCTATTCACATGCTGCTTGAGTCCACCTCAAGATTTTCCAAATGGACAGCAGAATGCTCCTGATAACTAAAAGGTATAGACATTGAAGAGAGTTTGATACAGGACACCAATATTTTCATTACTGAATCACAATGAATGGGATGACGTTTTACATTTTTCACTTAGTATGAGTCTTGGTTGAATTGGTTTTTCTTATTTTTCCACCCATACTATTTGAGCACAACTCGAATGGAACAGCAGAGGATACAACAAGCATTGTAAGAAGAAGGTAATCAAAGTGACATTGAATAAAACATGTGTACATAATAAAATTTCCATATTAATCAGTAATTGATGTGACACTAGTGTGTGAAACTCTGATTGGTCATGTTGAGTCTTCTATTCACATGCTGCTTGAGTCCACCTCAAGATTTTCCAAATGGACAGCAGAATGCTCCTGATAACTAAAAGGTATAGACATTGAAGAGAGTTTGATACAGGACACCAATATTTTCATTACTGAATCACAATGAATGGGATGACATTTTACATTTTTCACTCAGTATTAGTCTTGGTTGAATTGGTTTTTCTTATTTTTCCACCCATACTATTTGAGCACAACTCGAATGGAACAGCAGAGGATACAACAAGCATTGTAAGAAGAAGGTAATCAAAGTGACATTGAATACAACATGTGTTCGTAATAAAATTTCCATATTAATCAGTAATCGATGTGACACTAGTGTGTAATATTCTGATTGGTCATGTTGACTTTTCTATTCACATGCTGCTTGAGTCCACCTCAAGATTTTCCAAATGGACAGCAGAATGCTCCTGATAACTAAAAGGTATAGACATTGAAGAGAGTTTGATACAGGACACCAATATTTTCATTACTGAATCACAATGAATGGGATGACGTTTTACATTTTTCACTCAGTATTAGTCTTGGTTGAATTGGTTTTTCTTATTTTTCCACCCATACTATTTGAGCACAACTCGAATGGAACAGCAGAGGATACAACAAGCATTGTAAGAAGAAGGTAATCAAAGTGACATTGAATACAACATGTGTTCGTAATAAAATTTCCATATTAATCAGTAATCGATGTGACACTAGTGTGTAATATTCTGATTGGTCATGTTGACTTTTCTATTCACATGCTGCTTGAGTCCACCTCAAGATTTTCCAAATGGACAGCAGAATGCTCCTGATAACTAAAAGGTATAGACATTGAAGAGAGTTTGATACAGGACACCAATATTTTCATTACTGAATCACAATGAATGGGATGACGTTTTACATTTTTCACTCAGTATGAGTCTTGGTTGAATTGGTTTTTCTTATTTTTCCACCCATACTATTTGAGCACAACTCGAATGGAACAGCAGAGGATACAACAAGCATTGTAAGAAGAAGGTAATAAAAGTGACATTGAATACAACATGTGTACATAATAAAATTTCCATATTAATCAGTAATTGATGTGACACTAGTGTGTGAAACTCTGATTGGTCATGTTGAGTCTTCTATTCACATGCTGCTTGAGTCCACCTCAAGATCTTCCAAATGGACAGCAGAATGCTCCTGATAACTAAAAGGTATAGACATTGAAGAGAGTTTGATACAGGACACCAATATTTTCATTACTGAATCACAATGAATGGGATGACGTTTTACATTTTTCACTTAGTATGAGTCTTGGTTGAATTGGTTTTTCTTATTTTTCCACCCATACTATTTGAGCACAACTCGAATGGAACAGCAGAGGATACAACAAGCATTGTAAGAAGAAGGTAATCAAAGTGACATTGAATACAACATGTGTACATAATAAAATTTCCATATTAATCAGTAATTGATGTGACACTAGTGTGTGAAACTCTGATTGGTCATGTTGAGTCTTCTATTCACATGCTGCTTGAGTCCACCTCAAGATTTTCCAAATGGACAGCAGAATGCTCCTGATAACTAAAAGGTATAGACATTGTAGACAGTTTGATACAGGACACCAGTATTTTCATTACTGAATCACAATGAATGGGATGACGTTTTACATTTTTCACTCAGTATGAGTCTTGGTTGAATTGGTTTTTCTTATTTTTCCACCCATACTATTTGAGCACAACTCGAATGGAACAGCAGAGGATACAACAAGCATTGTAAGAAGAAGGTAATCAAAGTGACATTGATTACAACATGTGTACATAATAAAATTTCCATATTAATCAGTAATTGATGTGACACTGTGTGAAACTCTGATTGGTCATGTTGAGTCTTCTATTCACATGCTGCTTGAGTCCACCTCAAGATCTTCCAAATGGACAGCAGAATGCTCCTGATAACTAAAAGGTATAGACATTGAAGAGAGTTTGATACAGGACACCAATATTTTCATTACTGAATCACAATGAATGGGATGACATTTTACATTTTTCACTTAGTATGAGTCTTGGTTGAATTGGTTTTTCTTATTTTTCCACCCATACTATTTGAGCACAACTCGAATGGAACAGCAGAGGATACAACAAGCATTGTAAGAAGAAGGTAATCAAAGTGACATTGAATACAACATGTGTACATAATAAAATTTCCATATTAATCAGTAATTGATGTGACACTAGTGTGTGAAACTCTGATTGGTCATGTTGAGTCTTCTATTCACATGCTGCTTGAGTCCACCTCAAGATCTTCCAAATGGACAGCAGAATGCTCCTGATAACTAAAAGGTATAGACATTGTAGACAGTTTGATACAGGACACCAATATTTTCATTACTGAATCACAATGAATGGGATGACGTTTTACATTTTTCACTCAGTATGAGTCTTGGTTGAATTGGTTTTTCTTATTTTTCCACCCATACTATTTGAGCACAACTCGAATGGAACAGCAGAGGATACAACAAGCATTGTAAGAAGAAGGTAATCAAAGTGACATTGATTACAACATGTGTACATAATAAAATTTCCATATTAATCAGTAATTGATGTGACACTAGTGTGTGAAACTCTGATTGGTCATGTTGAGTCTTCTATTCACATGCTGCTTGAGTCCACCTCAAGATCTTCCAAATGGACTGCAGAATGCTCCTGATAACTAAAAGGTATAGACATTGAAGAGAGTTTGATACAGGACACCAATATTTTCATTACTGAATCACAATGAATGGGATGACGTTTTACATTTTTCACTCAGTATGAGTCTTGGTTGAATTGGTTTTTCTTATTTTTCCACCCATACTATTTGAGCACAACTCGAATGGAACAGCAGAGGATACAACAAGCATTGTAAGAAGAAGGTAATCAAAGTGACATTGAATACAACATGTGTTCATAAAAAAATTTCCATATTAATCAGTAATCGATGTGACACTAGTGTGTAATATTCTGATTGGTCATGTTGACTTTTCTATTCACATGCTGCTTGAGTCCACCTCAAGATTTTCCAAATGGACAGCAGAATGCTCCTGATAACTAAAAGGTATAGACATTGTAGACAGTTTGATACAGGACACCAGTATTTTCATTACTGAATCACAATGAATGGGATGACGTTTTACATTTTTCACTCAGTATGAGTCTTGGTTGAATTGGTTTTTCTTATTTTTCCACCCATACTATTTGAGCACAACTCAAAAGGAACAGCAGAGGATACAACAAGCATTGTAAGAAGAAGGTAATCAAAGTGACATTGATTACAACATGTGTACATAATAAAATTTCCATATTAATCAGTAATTGATGTGACACTAGTGTGTGAAACTCTGATTGGTCATGTTGAGTCTTCTATTTACATGCTGCTTGAGTCCACCTCAAGATCTTCCAAATGGACAGCAGAATGCTCCTGATAACTAAAAGGTATAGACATTGAAGAGAGTTTGATACAGGACACCAATATTTTCATTACTGAATCACAATGAATGGGATGACGTTTTACATTTTTCACTCAGTATGAGTCTTGGTTGAATTGGTTTTTCTTATTTTTCCACCCATACTATTTGAGCACAACTCGAATGGAACAGCAGAGGATACAACAAGCATTGTAAGAAGAAGGTAATCAAAGTGACATTGAATACAACATGTGTACATAATAAAATTTCCATATTAATCAGTAATTGATGTGACACTAGTGTGTGAAACTCTGATTGGTCATGTTGAGTCTTCTATTCACATGCTGCTTGAGTCCACCTCAAGATTTTCCAAATGGACAGCAGAATGCTCCTGATAACTAAAAGGTATAGACATTGTAGACAGTTTGATACAGGACACCAGTATTTTCATTACTGAATCACAATGAATGGGATGACGTTTTACATTTTTCACTCAGTATGAGTCTTGGTTGAATTGCTTTTTCTTATTTTTCCACCCATACTATTTGAGCACAACTCGAATGGAACAGCAGAGGATACAACAAGCATTGTAAGAAGAAGGTAATCAAAGTGACATTGATTACAACATGTGTACATAATAAAATTTCCATATTAATCAGTAATTGATGTGACACTGTGTGAAACTCTGATTGGTCATGTTGAGTCTTCTATTCACATGCTGCTTGAGTCCACCTCAAGATCTTCCAAATGGACAGCAGAATGCTCCTGATAACTAAAAGGTATAGACATTGAAGAGAGTTTGATACAGGACACCAATATTTTCATTACTGAATCACAATGAATGGGATGACATTTTACATTTTTCACTTAGTATGAGTCTTGGTTGAATTGGTTTTTCTTATTTTTCCACCCATACTATTTGAGCACAACTCGAATGGAACAGCAGAGGATACAACAAGCATTGTAAGAAGAAGGTAATCAAAGTGACATTGAATACAACATGTGTACATAATAAAATTTCCATATTAATCAGTAATTGATGTGACACTAGTGTGTGAAACTCTGATTGGTCATGTTGAGTCTTCTATTCACATGCTGCTTGAGTCCACCTCAAGATCTTCCAAATGGACAGCAGAATGCTCCTGATAACTAAAAGGTATAGACATTGTAGACAGTTTGATACAGGACACCAATATTTTCATTACTGAATCACAATGAATGGGATGACGTTTTACATTTTTCACTCAGTATGAGTCTTGGTTGAATTGGTTTTTCTTATTTTTCCACCCATACTATTTGAGCACAACTCGAATGGAACAGCAGAGGATACAACAAGCATTGTAAGAAGAAGGTAATCAAAGTGACATTGATTACAACATGTGTACATAATAAAATTTCCATATTAATCAGTAATTGATGTGACACTAGTGTGTGAAACTCTGATTGGTCATGTTGAGTCTTCTATTCACATGCTGCTTGAGTCCACCTCAAGATCTTCCAAATGGACTGCAGAATGCTCCTGATAACTAAAAGGTATAGACATTGAAGAGAGTTTGATACAGGACACCAATATTTTCATTACTGAATCACAATGAATGGGATGACGTTTTACATTTTTCACTCAGTATGAGTCTTGGTTGAATTGGTTTTTCTTATTTTTCCACCCATACTATTTGAGCACAACTCGAATGGAACAGCAGAGGATACAACAAGCATTGTAAGAAGAAGGTAATCAAAGTGACATTGAATACAACATGTGTTCATAAAAAAATTTCCATATTAATCAGTAATCGATGTGACACTAGTGTGTAATATTCTGATTGGTCATGTTGACTTTTCTATTCACATGCTGCTTGAGTCCACCTCAAGATTTTCCAAATGGACAGCAGAATGCTCCTGATAACTAAAAGGTATAGACATTGTAGACAGTTTGATACAGGACACCAGTATTTTCATTACTGAATCACAATGAATGGGATGACGTTTTACATTTTTCACTCAGTATGAGTCTTGGTTGAATTGGTTTTTCTTATTTTTCCACCCATACTATTTGAGCACAACTCAAAAGGAACAGCAGAGGATACAACAAGCATTGTAAGAAGAAGGTAATCAAAGTGACATTGATTACAACATGTGTACATAATAAAATTTCCATATTAATCAGTAATTGATGTGACACTAGTGTGTGAAACTCTGATTGGTCATGTTGAGTCTTCTATTTACATGCTGCTTGAGTCCACCTCAAGATCTTCCAAATGGACAGCAGAATGCTCCTGATAACTAAAAGGTATAGACATTGAAGAGAGTTTGATACAGGACACCAATATTTTCATTACTGAATCACAATGAATGGGATGACGTTTTACATTTTTCACTCAGTATGAGTCTTGGTTGAATTGGTTTTTCTTATTTTTCCACCCATACTATTTGAGCACAACTCGAATGGAACAGCAGAGGATACAACAAGCATTGTAAGAAGAAGGTAATCAAAGTGACATTGAATACAACATGTGTACATAATAAAATTTCCATATTAATCAGTAATTGATGTGACACTAGTGTGTGAAACTCTGATTGGTCATGTTGATTCTTCTATTCACATGCTGCTTGAGTCCACCTCAAGATCTTCCAAATGGACAGCAGAATGCTCCTGATAACTAAAAGGTATAGACATTGTAGAGAGTTTGATACAGGACACCAGTATTTTCATTACTGAATCACAATGAATGGGATGACATTTTACATTTTTCACTCAGTATGAGTCTTGGTTGAATTGGTTTTTCTTATTTTTCCACCCATACTATTTGAGCACAACTCGAATGGAACAGCAGAGGATACAACAAGCATTGTAAGAAGAAGGTAATCAAAGTGACATTGAATACAACATGTGTTCGTAATAAAATTTCCATATTAATCAGTAATCGGTGTGACACTAGTGTGTAATATTCTGATTGGTCATGTTGACTTTTCTATTCACATGCTGCTTGAGTCCACCTCAAGATTTTCCAAATGGACAGCAGAATGCTCCTGATAACTAAAAGGTATAGACATTGAAGAGAGTTTGATACAGGACACCAATATTTTCATTACTGAATCACAATGAATGGGATGACGTTTTACATTTTTCACTCAGTATGAGTCTTGGTTGAATTGGTTTTTCTTATTTTTCCACCCATACTATTTGAGCACAACTCGAATGGAACAGCAGAGGATACAACAAGCATTGTAAGAAGAAGGTAATCAAAGTGACATTGAATACAACATGTGTTCATAATAAAATTTCCATATTAATCAGTAATCGATGTGACACTAGTGTGTAATATTCTGATTGGTCATGTTGACTTTTCTATTCACATGCTGCTTGAGTCCACCTCAAGATTTTCCAAATGGACAGCAGAATGCTCCTGATAACTAAAAGGTATAGACATTGTAGACAGTTTGATACAGGACACCAGTATTTTCATTACTGAATCACAATGAATGGGATGACGTTTTACATTTTTCACTCAGTATGAGTCTTGGTTGAATTGGTTTTTCTTATTTTTCCACCCATACTATTTGAGCACAACTCGAATGGAACAGCAGAGGATACAACAAGCATTGTAAGAAGAAGGTAATCAAAGTGACATTGATTACAACATGTGTACATAATAAAATTTCCATATTAATCAGTAATTGATGTGACACTAGTGTGTGAAACTCTGATTGGTCATGTTGAGACTTCTATTCACATGCTGCTTGAGTCCACCTCAAGATCTTCCAAATGGATAGCAGAATGCTCCTGATAACTAAAAGGTATAGAGATTGTAGACAGTTTGATACAGGACACCAGTATTTTCATTACTGAATCACAATGAATGGGATGACGTTTTACATTTTTCACTCAGTATGAGTCTTTGTTGAATTGGTTTTTCTTATTTTTCCACCCATACTATTTGAGCACAACTCGAATGGAACAGCAGAGGATACAACAAGCATTGTAAGAAGAAGGTAATCAAAGTGACATTGAATACAACATGTGTACATAATAAAATTTCCATATTAATCAGTAATTGATGTGACACTAGTGTGTGAAACTCTGATTGGTCATGTTGAGTCTTCTATTCACATGCTGCTTGAGTCCACCTCAAGATCTTCCAAATGGACAGCAGAATGCTCCTGATAACTAAAAGGTATAGACATTGAAGAGAGTTTGATACAGGACACCAATATTTTCATTACTGAATCACAATGAATGGGATGACGTTTTACATTTTTCACTCAGTATGAGTCTTGGTTGAATTGGTTTTTCTTATTTTTCCACCCATACTATTTGAGCACAACTCGAATGGAACAGCAGAGGATACAACAAGCATTGTAAGAAGAAGGTAATCAAAGTGACATTGAATACAACATGTGTTCATAAAAAAATTTCCATATTAATCAGTAATCGATGTGACACTAGTGTGTAATATTCTGATTGGTCATGTTGACTTTTCTATTCACATGCTGCTTGAGTCCACCTCAAGATTTTCCAAATGGACAGCAGAATGCTCCTGATAACTAAAAGGTATAGACATTGTAGACAGTTTGATACAGGACACCAGTATTTTCATTACTGAATCACAATGAATGGGATGACGTTTTACATTTTTCACTCAGTATGAGTCTTGGTTGAATTGGTTTTTCTTATTTTTCCACCCATACTATTTGAGCACAACTCAAAAGGAACAGCAGAGGATACAACAAGCATTGTAAGAAGAAGGTAATCAAAGTGACATTGATTACAACATGTGTACATAATAAAATTTCCATATTAATCAGTAATTGATGTGACACTAGTGTGTGAAACTCTGATTGGTCATGTTGAGTCTTCTATTTACATGCTGCTTGAGTCCACCTCAAGATCTTCCAAATGGACAGCAGAATGCTCCTGATAACTAAAAGGTATAGACATTGAAGAGAGTTTGATACAGGACACCAATATTTTCATTACTGAATCACAATGAATGGGATGACGTTTTACATTTTTCACTCAGTATGAGTCTTGGTTGAATTGGTTTTTCTTATTTTTCCACCCATACTATTTGAGCACAACTCGAATGGAACAGCAGAGGATACAACAAGCATTGTAAGAAGAAGGTAATCAAAGTGACATTGAATACAACATGTGTACATAATAAAATTTCCATATTAATCAGTAATTGATGTGACACTAGTGTGTGAAACTCTGATTGGTCATGTTGATTCTTCTATTCACATGCTGCTTGAGTCCACCTCAAGATCTTCCAAATGGACAGCAGAATGCTCCTGATAACTAAAAGGTATAGACATTGTAGAGAGTTTGATACAGGACACCAGTATTTTCATTACTGAATCACAATGAATGGGATGACATTTTACATTTTTCACTCAGTATGAGTCTTGGTTGAATTGGTTTTTCTTATTTTTCCACCCATACTATTTGAGCACAACTCGAATGGAACAGCAGAGGATACAACAAGCATTGTAAGAAGAAGGTAATCAAAGTGACATTGAATACAACATGTGTTCGTAATAAAATTTCCATATTAATCAGTAATCGATGTGACACTAGTGTGTAATATTCTGATTGGTCATGTTGACTTTTCTATTCACATGCTGCTTGAGTCCACCTCAAGATTTTCCAAATGGACAGCAGAATGCTCCTGATAACTAAAAGGTATAGACATTGAAGAGAGTTTGATACAGGACACCAATATTTTCATTACTGAATCACAATGAATGGGATGACGTTTTACATTTTTCACTCAGTATGAGTCTTGGTTGAATTGGTTTTTCTTATTTTTCCACCCATACTATTTGAGCACAACTCGAATGGAACAGCAGAGGATACAACAAGCATTGTAAGAAGAAGGTAATCAAAGTGACATTGAATACAACATGTGTTCATAATAAAATTTCCATATTAATCAGTAATCGATGTGACACTAGTGTGTAATATTCTGATTGGTCATGTTGACTTTTCTATTCACATGCTGCTTGAGTCCACCTCAAGATTTTCCAAATGGACAGCAGAATGCTCCTGATAACTAAAAGGTATAGACATTGTAGACAGTTTGATACAGGACACCAGTATTTTCATTACTGAATCACAATGAATGGGATGACGTTTTACATTTTTCACTCAGTATGAGTCTTGGTTGAATTGGTTTTTCTTATTTTTCCACCCATACTATTTGAGCACAACTCGAATGGAACAGCAGAGGATACAACAAGCATTGTAAGAAGAAGGTAATCAAAGTGACATTGATTACAACATGTGTACATAATAAAATTTCCATATTAATCAGTAATTGATGTGACACTAGTGTGTGAAACTCTGATTGGTCATGTTGAGACTTCTATTCACATGCTGCTTGAGTCCACCTCAAGATCTTCCAAATGGATAGCAGAATGCTCCTGATAACTAAAAGGTATAGAGATTGTAGACAGTTTGATACAGGACACCAGTATTTTCATTACTGAATCACAATGAATGGGATGACGTTTTACATTTTTCACTCAGTATGAGTCTTTGTTGAATTGGTTTTTCTTATTTTTCCACCCATACTATTTGAGCACAACTCGAATGGAACAGCAGAGGATACAACAAGCATTGTAAGAAGAAGGTAATCAAAGTGACATTGAATACAACATGTGTACATAATAAAATTTCCATATTAATCAGTAATTGATGTGACACTAGTGTGTGAAACTCTGATTGGTCATGTTGAGTCTTCTATTCACATGCTGCTTGAGTCCACCTCAAGATCTTCCAAATGGACAGCAGAATGCTCCTGATAACTAAAAGGTATAGACATTGAAGAGAGTTTGATACAGGACACCAATATTTTCATTACTGAATCACAATGAATGGGATGACGTTTTACATTTTTCACTTAGTATGAGTCTTGGTTGAATTGGTTTTTCTTATTTTTCCACCCATACTATTTGAGCACAACTCGAATGGAACAGCAGAGGATACAACAAGCATTGTAAGAAGAAGGTAATCAAAGTGACATTGAATACAACATGTGTACATAATAAAATTTCCATATTAATCAGTAATTGATGTGACACTAGTGTGTGAAACTCTGATTGGTCATGTTGAGTCTTCTATTCACATGCTGCTTGAGTCCACCTCAAGATCTTCCAAATGGACAGCAGAATGCTCCTGATAACTAAAAGGTATAGACATTGTAGACAGTTTGATACAGGACACCAGTATTTTCATTACTGAATCACAATGAATGGGATGACGTTTTACATTTTTCACTCAGTATGAGTCTTGGTTGAATTGGTTTTTCTTATTTTTCCACCCATACTATTTGAGCACAACTCGAATGGAACAGCAGAGGATACAACAAGCATTGTAAGAAGAAGGTAATCAAAGTGACATTGAATACAACATGTGTTCGTAATAAAATTTCCATATTAATCAGTAATCGATGTGACACTAGTGTGTAATATTCTGATTGGTCATGTTGACTTTTCTATTCACATGCTGCTTGAGTCCACCTCAAGATTTTCCAAATGGACAGCAGAATGCTCCTGATAACTAAAAGGTATAGACATTGAAGAGAGTTTGATACAGGACACCAATATTTTCATTACTGAATCACAATGAATGGGATGACGTTTTACATTTTTCACTCAGTATGAGTCTTGGTTGAATTGGTTTTTCTTATTTTTCCACCCATACTATTTGAGCACAACTCGAATGGAACAGCAGAGGATACAACAAGCATTGTAAGAAGAAGGTAATCAAAGTGACATTGAATACAACATGTGTTCATAATAAAATTTCCATATTAATCAGTAATCGATGTGACACTAGTGTGTAATATTCTGATTGGTCATGTTGACTTTTCTATTCACATGCTGCTTGAGTCCACCTCAAGATTTTCCAAATGGACAGCAGAATGCTCCTGATAACTAAAAGGTATAGACATTGTAGACAGTTTGATACAGGACACCAGTATTTTCATTACTGAATCACAATGAATGGGATGACGTTTTACATTTTTCACTCAGTATGAGTCTTGGTTGAATTGGTTTTTCTTATTTTTCCACCCATACTATTTGAGCACAACTCGAATGGAACAGCAGAGGATACAACAAGCATTGTAAGAAGAAGGTAATCAAAGTGACATTGATTACAACATGTGTACATAATAAAATTTCCATATTAATCAGTAATTGATGTGACACTAGTGTGTGAAACTCTGATTGGTCATGTTGATTCTTCTATTCACATGCTGCTTGAGTCCACCTCAAGATCTTCCAAATGGACAGCAGAATGCTCCTGATAACTAAAAGGTATAGACATTGTAGAGAGTTTGATACAGGACACCAGTATTTTCATTACTGAATCACAATGAATGGGATGACATTTTACATTTTTCACTCAGTATGAGTCTTGGTTGAATTGGTTTTTCTTATTTTTCCACCCATACTATTTGAGCACAACTCGAATGGAACAGCAGAGGATACAACAAGCATTGTAAGAAGAAGGTAATCAAAGTGACATTGAATACAACATGTGTTCGTAATAAAATTTCCATATTAATCAGTAATCGATGTGACACTAGTGTGTAATATTCTGATTGGTCATGTTGACTTTTCTATTCACATGCTGCTTGAGTCCACCTCAAGATTTTCCAAATGGACAGCAGAATGCTCCTGATAACTAAAAGGTATAGACATTGAAGAGAGTTTGATACAGGACACCAATATTTTCATTACTGAATCACAATGAATGGGATGACGTTTTACATTTTTCACTCAGTATGAGTCTTGGTTGAATTGGTTTTTCTTATTTTTCCACCCATACTATTTGAGCACAACTCGAATGGAACAGCAGAGGATACAACAAGCATTGTAAGAAGAAGGTAATCAAAGTGACATTGAATACAACATGTGTTCATAATAAAATTTCCATATTAATCAGTAATCGATGTGACACTAGTGTGTAATATTCTGATTGGTCATGTTGACTTTTCTATTCACATGCTGCTTGAGTCCACCTCAAGATTTTCCAAATGGACAGCAGAATGCTCCTGATAACTAAAAGGTATAGACATTGTAGACAGTTTGATACAGGACACCAGTATTTTCATTACTGAATCACAATGAATGGGATGACGTTTTACATTTTTCACTCAGTATGAGTCTTGGTTGAATTGGTTTTTCTTATTTTTCCACCCATACTATTTGAGCACAACTCGAATGGAACAGCAGAGGATACAACAAGCATTGTAAGAAGAAGGTAATCAAAGTGACATTGATTACAACATGTGTACATAATAAAATTTCCATATTAATCAGTAATTGATGTGACACTAGTGTGTGAAACTCTGATTGGTCATGTTGAGACTTCTATTCACATGCTGCTTGAGTCCACCTCAAGATCTTCCAAATGGATAGCAGAATGCTCCTGATAACTAAAAGGTATAGAGATTGTAGACAGTTTGATACAGGACACCAGTATTTTCATTACTGAATCACAATGAATGGGATGACGTTTTACATTTTTCACTCAGTATGAGTCTTTGTTGAATTGGTTTTTCTTATTTTTCCACCCATACTATTTGAGCACAACTCGAATGGAACAGCAGAGGATACAACAAGCATTGTAAGAAGAAGGTAATCAAAGTGACATTGAATACAACATGTGTACATAATAAAATTTCCATATTAATCAGTAATTGATGTGACACTAGTGTGTGAAACTCTGATTGGTCATGTTGAGTCTTCTATTCACATGCTGCTTGAGTCCACCTCAAGATCTTCCAAATGGACAGCAGAATGCTCCTGATAACTAAAAGGTATAGACATTGAAGAGAGTTTGATACAGGACACCAATATTTTCATTACTGAATCACAATGAATGGGATGACGTTTTACATTTTTCACTTAGTATGAGTCTTGGTTGAATTGGTTTTTCTTATTTTTCCACCCATACTATTTGAGCACAACTCGAATGGAACAGCAGAGGATACAACAAGCATTGTAAGAAGAAGGTAATCAAAGTGACATTGAATACAACATGTGTACATAATAAAATTTCCATATTAATCAGTAATTGATGTGACACTAGTGTGTGAAACTCTGATTGGTCATGTTGAGTCTTCTATTCACATGCTGCTTGAGTCCACCTCAAGATCTTCCAAATGGACAGCAGAATGCTCCTGATAACTAAAAGGTATAGACATTGTAGACAGTTTGATACAGGACACCAGTATTTTCATTACTGAATCACAATGAATGGGATGACGTTTTACATTTTTCACTCAGTATGAGTCTTGGTTGAATTGGTTTTTCTTATTTTTCCACCCATACTATTTGAGCACAACTCGAATGGAACAGCAGAGGATACAACAAGCATTGTAAGAAGAAGGTAATCAAAGTGACATTGAATACAACATGTGTTCGTAATAAAATTTCCATATTAATCAGTAATCGATGTGACACTAGTGTGTAATATTCTGATTGGTCATGTTGACTTTTCTATTCACATGCTGCTTGAGTCCACCTCAAGATTTTCCAAATGGACAGCAGAATGCTCCTGATAACTAAAAGGTATAGACATTGAAGAGAGTTTGATACAGGACACCAATATTTTCATTACTGAATCACAATGAATGGGATGACGTTTTACATTTTTCACTCAGTATGAGTCTTGGTTGAATTGGTTTTTCTTATTTTTCCACCCATACTATTTGAGCACAACTCGAATGGAACAGCAGAGGATACAACAAGCATTGTAAGAAGAAGGTAATCAAAGTGACATTGAATACAACATGTGTTCATAATAAAATTTCCATATTAATCAGTAATCGATGTGACACTAGTGTGTAATATTCTGATTGGTCATGTTGACTTTTCTATTCACATGCTGCTTGAGTCCACCTCAAGATTTTCCAAATGGACAGCAGAATGCTCCTGATAACTAAAAGGTATAGACATTGTAGACAGTTTGATACAGGACACCAGTATTTTCATTACTGAATCACAATGAATGGGATGACGTTTTACATTTTTCACTCAGTATGAGTCTTGGTTGAATTGGTTTTTCTTATTTTTCCACCCATACTATTTGAGCACAACTCGAATGGAACAGCAGAGGATACAACAAGCATTGTAAGAAGAAGGTAATCAAAGTGACATTGATTACAACATGTGTACATAATAAAATTTCCATATTAATCAGTAATTGATGTGACACTAGTGTGTGAAACTCTGATTGGTCATGTTGAGACTTCTATTCACATGCTGCTTGAGTCCACCTCAAGATCTTCCAAATGGATAGCAGAATGCTCCTGATAACTAAAAGGTATAGAGATTGTAGACAGTTTGATACAGGACACCAGTATTTTCATTACTGAATCACAATGAATGGGATGACGTTTTACATTTTTCACTCAGTATGAGTCTTTGTTGAATTGGTTTTTCTTATTTTTCCACCCATACTATTTGAGCACAACTCGAATGGAACAGCAGAGGATACAACAAGCATTGTAAGAAGAAGGTAATCAAAGTGACATTGAATACAACATGTGTACATAATAAAATTTCCATATTAATCAGTAATTGATGTGACACTAGTGTGTGAAACTCTGATTGGTCATGTTGAGTCTTCTATTCACATGCTGCTTGAGTCCACCTCAAGATCTTCCAAATGGACAGCAGAATGCTCCTGATAACTAAAAGGTATAGACATTGAAGAGAGTTTGATACAGGACACCAATATTTTCATTACTGAATCACAATGAATGGGATGACGTTTTACATTTTTCACTTAGTATGAGTCTTGGTTGAATTGGTTTTTCTTATTTTTCCACCCATACTATTTGAGCACAACTCGAATGGAACAGCAGAGGATACAACAAGCATTGTAAGAAGAAGGTAATCAAAGTGACATTGAATACAACATGTGTACATAATAAAATTTCCATATTAATCAGTAATTGATGTGACACTAGTGTGTGAAACTCTGATTGGTCATGTTGAGTCTTCTATTCACATGCTGCTTGAGTCCACCTCAAGATCTTCCAAATGGACAGCAGAATGCTCCTGATAACTAAAAGGTATAGACATTGTAGACAGTTTGATACAGGACACCAGTATTTTCATTACTGAATCACAATGAATGGGATGACGTTTTACATTTTTCACTCAGTATGAGTCTTGGTTGAATTGGTTTTTCTTATTTTTCCACCCATACTATTTGAGCACAACTCGAATGGAACAGCAGAGGATACAACAAGCATTGTAAGAAGAAGGTAATCAAAGTGACATTGAATACAACATGTGTTCATAATAAAATTTCCATATTAATCAGTAATCGATGTGACACTAGTGTGTAATATTCTGATTGGTCATGTTGACTTTTCTATTCACATGCTGCTTGAGTCCACCTCAAGATTTTCCAAATGGACAGCAGAATGCTCCTGATAACTAAAAGGTATAGACATTGAAGAGAGTTTGATACAGGACACCAATATTTTCATTACTGAATCACAATGAATGGGATGACGTTTTACATTTTTCACTTAGTATGAGTCTTGGTTGAATTGGTTTTTCTTATTTTTCCACCCATACTATTTGAGCACAACTCGAATGGAACAGCAGAGGATACAACAAGCATTGTAAGAAGAAGGTAATCAAAGTGACATTGAATACAACATGTGTACATAATAAAATTTCCATATTAATCAGTAATTGATGTGACACTAGTGTGTAATATTCTGATTGGTCATGTTGACTTTTCTATTCACATGCTGCTTGAGTCCACCTCAAGATTTTCCAAATGGACAGCAGAATGCTCCTGATAACTAAAAGGTATAGACATTGTAGACAGTTTGATACAGGACACCAGTATTTTCATTACTGAATCATAATGAATGGGATGACGTTTTACATTTTTCACTCAGTATGAGTCTTGGTTGAATTGGTTTTTCTTATTTTTCCACCCATACTATTTGAGCACAACTCGAATGGAACAGCAGAGGATACAACAAGCATTGTAAGAAGAAGGTAATCAAAGTGACATTGATTACAACATGTGTACATAATAAAATTTCCATATTAATCAGTAATTGATGTGACACTAGTGTGTGAAACTCTGATTGGTCATGTTGAGACTTCTATTCACATGCTGCTTGAGTCCACCTCAAGATCTTCCAAATGGATAGCAGAATGCTCCTGATAACTAAAAGGTATAGAGATTGTAGACAGTTTGATACAGGACACCAGTATTTTCATTACTGAATCACAATGAATGGGATGACGTTTTACATTTTTCACTCAGTATGAGTCTTTGTTGAATTGGTTTTTCTTATTTTTCCACCCATACTATTTGAGCACAACTCGAATGGAACAGCAGAGGATACAACAAGCATTGTAAGAAGAAGGTAATCAAAGTGACATTGAATACAACATGTGTACATAATAAAATTTCCATATTAATCAGTAATTGATGTGACACTAGTGTGTGAAACTCTGATTGGTCATGTTGAGTCTTCTATTCACATGCTGCTTGAGTCCACCTCAAGATCTTCCAAATGGACAGCAGAATGCTCCTGATAACTAAAAGGTATAGACATTGAAGAGAGTTTGATACAGGACACCAATATTTTCATTACTGAATCACAATGAATGGGATGACGTTTTACATTTTTCACTTAGTATGAGTCTTGGTTGAATTGGTTTTTCTTATTTTTCCACCCATACTATTTGAGCACAACTCGAATGGAACAGCAGAGGATACAACAAGCATTGTAAGAAGAAGGTAATCAAAGTGACATTGAATACAACATGTGTACATAATAAAATTTCCATATTAATCAGTAATTGATGTGACACTAGTGTGTGAAACTCTGATTGGTCATGTTGAGTCTTCTATTCACATGCTGCTTGAGTCCACCTCAAGATCTTCCAAATGGACAGCAGAATGCTCCTGATAACTAAAAGGTATAGACATTGTAGACAGTTTGATACAGGACACCAGTATTTTCATTACTGAATCACAATGAATGGGATGACGTTTTACATTTTTCACTCAGTATGAGTCTTGGTTGAATTGGTTTTTCTTATTTTTCCACCCATACTATTTGAGCACAACTCGAATGGAACAGCAGAGGATACAACAAGCATTGTAAGAAGAAGGTAATCAAAGTGACATTGAATACAACATGTGTTCATAATAAAATTTCCATATTAATCAGTAATCGATGTGACACTAGTGTGTAATATTCTGATTGGTCATGTTGACTTTTCTATTCACATGCTGCTTGAGTCCACCTCAAGATTTTCCAAATGGACAGCAGAATGCTCCTGATAACTAAAAGGTATAGACATTGAAGAGAGTTTAATACAGGACACCAATATTTTCATTACTGAATCACAATGAATGGGATGACGTTTTACATTTTTCACTTAGTATGAGTCTTGGTTGAATTGGTTTTTCTTATTTTTCCACCCATACTATTTGAGCACAACTCGAATGGAACAGCAGAGGATACAACAAGCATTGTAAGAAGAAGGTAATCAAAGTGACATTAAATACAACATGTGTACATAATAAAATTTCCATATTAATCAGTAATTGATGTGACACTAGTGTGTAATATTCTGATTGGTCATGTTGACTTTTCTATTCACATGCTGCTTGAGTCCACCTCAAGATTTTCCAAATGGACAGCAGAATGCTCCTGATAACTAAAAGGTATAGAGATTGTAGACAGTTTGATACAGGACACCAGTATTTTCATTACTGAATCATAATGAATGGGATGACGTTTTACATTTTTCACTCAGTATGAGTCTTTGTTGAATTGGTTTTTCTTATTTTTCCACCCATACTATTTGAGCACAACTCGAATGGAACAGCAGAGGATACAACAAGCATTGTAAGAAGAAGGTAATCAAAGTGACATTGAATACAACATGTGTACATAATAAAATTTCCATATTAATCAGTAATTGATGTGACACTAGTGTGTGAAAGTCTGATTGGTCATGTTGAGTCTTCTATTCACATGCTGCTTGAGTCCACCTCAAGATCTTCCAAATGGACAGCAGAATGCTCCTGATAACTAAAAGGTATAGACATTGTAGACAGTTTGATACAGGACACCAATATTTTCATTACTGAATCACAATGAATGGGATGACGTTTTACATTTTTCACTCAGTATGAGTCTTGGTTGAATTGGTTTTTCTTATTTTTCCACCCATACTATTTGAGCACAACTCGAATGGAACAGCAGAGGATACAACAAGCATTGTAAGAAGAAGGTAATCAAAGTGACATTGATTACAACATGTGTACATAATAAAATTTCCATATTAATCAGTAATTGATGTGACACTAGTGTGTGAAACTCTGATTGGTCATGTTGAGTCTTCTATTCACATGCTGCTTGAGTCCACCTCAAGATCTTCCAAATGGACTGCAGAATGCTCCTGATAACTAAAAGGTATAGACATTGTAGACAGTTTGATACAGGACACCAGTATTTTCATTACTGAATCACAATGAATGGGATGACGTTTTACATTTTTCACTCAGTATGAGTCTTGGTTGAATTGGTTTTTCTTATTTTTCCACCCATACTATTTGAGCACAACTCGAATGGAACAGCAGAGGATACAACAAGCATTGTAAGAAGGTAATCAAAGTGACATTGAATACAACATGTGTTCGTAATAAAATTTCCATATTAATCAGTAATCGATGTGACACTAGTGTGTAATATTCTGATTGGTCATGTTGACTTTTCTATTCACATGCTGCTTGAGTCCACCTCAAGATTTTCCAAATGGACAGCAGAATGCTCCTGATAACTAAAAGGTATAGACATTGAAGAGAGTTTGATACAGGACACCAATATTTTCATTACTGAATCACAATGAATGGGATGACGTTTTACATTTTTCACTTAGTATGAGTCTTGGTTGAATTGGTTTTTCTTATTTTTCCACCCATACTATTTGTGCACAACTCGAATGGAACAGCAGAGGATACAACAAGCATTGTAAGAAGAAGGTAATCAAAGTGACATTGATTACAACATGTGTACATAATAAAATTTCCATATTAATCAGTAATTGATGTGACACTAGTGTGTGAAACTCTGATTGGTCATGTTGAGTCTTCTATTCACATGCTGCTTGAGTCCACCTCAAGATCTTCCAAATGGACAGCAGAATGCTCCTGATAACTAAAAGGTATAGACATTGAAGAGAGTTTGATACAGGACACCAATATTTTCATTACTGAATCACAATGAATGGGATGACGTTTTACATTTTTCACTCAGTATGAGTCTTGGTTGAATTGGTTTTTCTTATTTTTCCACCCATACTATTTGAGCACAACTCGAATGGAACAACAGAGGATACAACAAGCATTGTAAGAAGAAGGTAATCAAAGTGACATTGAATACAACATGTGTTCATAATAAAATTTCCATATTAATCAGTATTTGATGTGACAAGCAGTTTGTGAAATAACTGTACGTGATGGATTTTTTTTCACTATTTTTCCTGAAATCAGCGTTGAAAATACTATGAAAATCACTTATTAAATAAAAAAAAAAAATTGTCACAGACCTGTGTAATTGTGTAATTGATAATATATTTACTAATGTAAGTGATGGAGAAGTGTTGATTGGACTTTTAACAACTGATGTAAGTGATCATCTACCAGTTTTTACTGTTTCTAAAAATTATGAATATAAAAGGGCTATAGCTACAACAAAAAAGAAAAGGCTTAATACATCAAAACATACTTTGGATAAATTGAAAGACGATTTAAATAAACAAGACTGATGTTTTATAACATATACAAACAAGATGTATATGTTAATGATGTTAACAGAGCATATGATGCATTTATGAATACTTTGGAAGTTTTGTATAAAAAACATTGTATGGAAAATGTTGCCAAGACAGATGTTGTGGACAAGCCATGGATGACCAAAGGGTTGAGAAATGCCTGTAAAAAAAAAAAGAATGCTTTGTATTCATCCTTTTTGAAAGTAAGAACAAAAGAAGCAGAAGACGGATACAAGAAATATAAAAATAAATTGGTATGGATTATAAGAATACATAAAGAATATTATAGTGACTTATTAAGCAAAAGTAATGGTGATACAAAAGTAACATGGGGAATAATAAATAGTGTCTTAAAAATCATAAAGCACGATCAGGTATTTCGCGATACTTGGTAAAAGAAAATAAGGAACTTTATGACCAATATGAAATAGCAAAAGAATTCAATCATTATTATGTAAATGTTGGTCCAAGTCTTGCTGCTCAAATACCAAAAGCTGATAATGACGTGGCTGAAACAATCAGAGGTTGCGCAAACAGCATCTTTCTTGGTGAAACTAATGAGGATGGAAAAATTGAGCTTGGTTAAAAAATTTTGCAGACAAAAGATCAAATGATTGGGTGGACATGGATATGATGTTTGTTAAGGAAATAATGAGCTATGTTATTAAGCCATTTACATACATATGTAAGTTATCATTTTCAACAGGAATATTCCCAAACATTATGAAAATAGCCAAGGTAATTCCAATTTACAAAAATGGTGAGAAATGTGTATTCAGTAATTATAGGCCAATATCCTTATTACCACAGTTTTCAAAAATCTTGGAGAAATTGTTTGTGACCAGATTGGATCAATTTATTGATAAATATACCATTTTAAGTAATAGTATGGATTTAGAGCCAATAACTCAACTTCAATGGCCCTCATCGAACTGACAGAACAAATAACAAATGCTGTTGATCAAAAAAATACTGCGCTAGTATCTATGTCGATTTGAAGAAAGCATTCGACACAATTGACCGTAGCGTTCTACTTGGTAAACTAAATAAATATGGGATTAGAGGACCAGCATTACAATCGATATCTAGTTATTTGGAAAATAGAAAACAGTTTGTACAAATACATGATGTAAGATCTGAACTCTGTGGAATAACACGTGGAGTTCCTCAGGGATCAGTACTTGGACCAAAATTGTTTATCCTATATGTGAATGACTTGGTCAATGTGTCTGAGCTCTTTAAATGCACATTATTCGCTGATGATACAACATTTTTTTTGTTTGGGTAAAGACATTGAACGGATGTTAGAGAAAATGCAAACAGAATTTATGAAAATACAAAACTGGTTTAAACAAATTATCATTAAACTAGGATAAAACTAATTATATGATATTTACAAAAAGACAAAGAATTCCGTTTAGAGTTGGGGGTCTAGAGATAAACAGAGTCTGTGAGGTAACGTTTTTGGGTGTTACTATAGATGAGAAACTGAAATGGAAACCTCAGATAAATTACCTAAGAATAAAACTAGCTAAATCGATTGCATTGCTTTATAAAGTAAGGCATTTGTTTAATGATATACAAAACTTTGTTATACAATACAATAATTGTCCCACACTTGGTCTACTGTGTTGATGTAACCAGGTTGATCTGTCACTTGTATAATTACACAAAATGTACTGTATTTGTTTATCTGTTTATCTAGTTGTGAATATTTGGGATCCAGACTCCTCCCCTTTCTGTTTTCTTCTTTTGTGGTGTTTCCCCCCAAGTATAAATAGCGACCACCCATCTTAACTCCCCCCTTTTCATTTTAATATCGTGGGAGAGGTATGTCACTATTTGTTATCCACCCATTTTATTTCAGTTATGGTGGTGATGGGGAAATGTTTTACAAATCTGTTATTTGTGCTTCACTCACTTTTCTTCTATTATGTTTTTAGAGTGCTGGAGTGAGTCAGCATTGTTCAATGCACTTGTTGTGTATTAACAGGTATGTGCAGCAAGGCATGCGCGTTGCGCGCGCGGGCGCCCTTTTCATTTTAATATCGTGGGAGAGAGTGCTGGAGTGAGTTTGTCAGCATTGTTCAATGCACTTGTTGTGTATTAACAGGAGTGGCTGATCGAATAAAAAGAAGATCGCCTACAAAGATTGCATGTGGCGGATAATTTTTACACAACGCAGAAACACACCGGTCACATTGAGGTATGGGGTAAAGCATGTAAGACTATTACACTTCCTGTTTTTGTTTTGCAAAAAAAAAAGCTGTAAGAGTTATCACTCGAAAAAATTACCATTATCCATCTAATATATTATTTTATAAATTAAAATTATTGAAATTTTATGATTTGGTTGATTATAAACATACTGTTAGTTATGTATAAAGCTCACCAAAACACACTACCTTTAAACATTCAGATAAACTTTGTGAAGAGAGAGTCCTACTATAATCTTAAGGGAATAGAGATGTTCATAAAACCTAAATGTAGAACCTATTTGAAAGCAGTGTTGCCAACTTAGCGACACTAGTGTGTGAAACTCTTATTGGTCATATTGAGTCTTCTATTCACATGCTGCTTGAGTCCACCTCAAGATCTTCCAAATGGACAGCAGAATGCTCCTGATAACTAAAAGGTATAGACATTGAAGAGAGTTTGATACAGGACATCAATATTTTCATTACTGAATCATAATGAATGGGATGACGTTTTACATTTTTCACTCAGTATGAGTCTTGGTTGAATTGATTTTTCTTATTTTTCCACCCATACTATTTGAGCACAACTCAAATGGAACAGCAGAGGATACAACAAGCATTGTAAGATGAAGGTAATCAAAGACACATTGAATTCAACATGTGTACATAATAATAAAATTTCCATATTAATCAGTAATTGATGTGACAAGCAGTTTGTGAAATAACTGTACGTGATGGAATTTTTTTCACAATTTTTCCTGAAATCAGCATTGAAAATACTATAAAAATCACTTATTAAATTAAAAAAAAATTATGTCACAGACCTGTGTAATTGATAATATATTTACTAATGTAAGAGATGGAGAAGTGTTGAGTGGACTTTTAACAACTGATGTAAGTTATCATCTACCAGTTTTTACTGTTTATAAAAATTATGAATATAAAAGGCAAAAGGGCTATACCTACAACAAAAAAGAAAAGGTTTAATACATCAAAACATACTTTGGATAAATTGAAAGATGATTTAAATAAACAAGACTGATGTTTTATAACATATACAAACAAGATGTATATGTTAATGATGTTAACAAAGCATATGATGCATTTATGAATACTTTGGAAGTTTTGTATGAAAAACATTGTATGGAAAATGTTGCAAAGAAAGATGTTGTGGACAAGCCATGGATGACCAAAGGTTTGAGAAATGCCTGTAAAAAAAAAGAATGCTTTGTATTCATATCATAAAGCACGATCAGGTATTTCACGATACTTGGTAAAAGAAAATAAGGAACTTTATGATCAATATGAAATGGCAAAAGAATTCAATCATTATTATGTAAATGTTGGTCCAAGTCTTGCTGCTCAAATACCAAAAGCTGATAATGACATGACTGAAACAATCAGAGGTTGCGCAATCAAAGTTTGAGGTGTTTGGATCACACAGACTAACATTTGTGAGACGCAGAACAACTGAAAAGATGCTGGAAGAGTGCCTGACACCATCTGTCAAACATGGTGGAGGTAATGTGATGGTCTGGGGTTGCTTTGGTGCTGGTAAAGTGGGAGATTTGAACAAGGTAAAAGGGATTTTGAATAAGGAAGGCTATCACTCCATTTTGCAACACCATGCCATACCCTGTGGACAGCGCTTGATTGGAGACAATTTCATCCTGCAACAGGACAATGACCCAAAGCACACCTCCAAATTATGCACAAACTATTTAGAGAAGAAGCAGGCAGCTGGTGTTTTATCGGTAATGGAGTGGCCAGCGCAGTCACCAGATCTCAACCCCATTGAGCTGTTGTGGGAGCAGCTTGACCGTATGGTACGAAAAAAGTGCCCATTAACCCAATCAAACTTGTGGGAGCGGCTTCTGGAAGCATGGGGTGAAATTTCTCCAGATTACCTAGCTAAATTAACAGGTCTGCAATGCTGTAATTGCTGCTAAGTATTTCAAATAAAAAAAAACATTATTTCTACCTTGTCAATGTCTGGACTATATTTCTATTCATTTTGCCACTCATTTGATAAATAAAAGTATGAGATTTCAGGGAAAACACAAAATTGTCTAGGTGACCCCAAACATTTGAACGGTAGTGTATATATCACCTATGCAGTCAAACAGTGAGCAAATTGATTTTAGGGCTTTAGGTTCTAGAGAAATGTAAAGTTGAGTGTCATCTGCATATTGATGATAACTAATACCATGTTTGTTAATGATATGTGGTAACGGAAGCATATATAGGTTGAACAGTAACGGCCCAAGAATTGATCCTTGGGGGACGCCACAAGTTATTTTTTTACGTGTGGAGGAAGTGGTACCTAATGCAACATAGTAATCATGCCCAGTTAGATACAACCTAAACCAGTCTAAGACTAAGCCACTAAGGCCTGCATCCTTGTTCAATCTCAGGTCATTTACTACCTTAACTAGTGCTGTTTCAGTGCTGTCAAGAACTCTGAAACCAGACTGAAACATGTCATTTATCTAATTTAATTTTACATAATCATTCAGCTGCATTGACACAACTTTTTCAATGATTTTGCTAAGAAAGGAAAGGTTAGATATAGGTTGATAGTTATTGAGAACTGTGGGATCAAGATTTCTGTTCTTTAATAGTGGTTTAACCAGAGCAGTTTTAAGAATATTAGGGAATTCTCCCAATTGCAGATACTGATTAACTAATGAGTTCAGAATCTGCTTGAAAAAGCATGTTGTTAAAGGGTCCAGTTCACATGTAGAGGATTTTAGTGATGAAATCACATCAAGTAGTGTTACCATGTCAACTTCTTGGAAATAAGACATATTAAAGTTAGGCTGAGTAACTGATATAAGGGTTGATAGTCTATTAGTGCTTGTTGCTATGTTCTGCCTTATATATTATATATTAATAATCTTGTCCCTAAAAAATATAGCAAACTCCTCACATTTATTCACTGAAACAGTTTCAGGGAAGACACAGGACGTGGGGTTTAGTAGCTGATCTATACTTATGAACAAGGCAGCTGAGTTATTATTGGATGAATTGATTAAGGTCAAGAAGTAGTTTTTCCTTGCTGATTTCACTTCACTGTTGTAATTCTGCAATGTTGTTTTATAAATATCAAAACGTACTTGCAATTTTGACTTTCGCCAACGTCTTTCAGTTTGCCTACAATCTTGCCTAAATTTTATAATAGATGGAGTGTTTCTCCAGGGCATCTTAATTTTACCAGAGATAATTTTTGTTACCTTTGGTGCCACAGCATCAATACAGTTCCTAACTCTGTGTGTGAATGTTTCAACTAACTCATTCTGTGACGGGCAGGGTGAGCAACTCAAAAAGGAAGCGATCACGCCAAGTCTCAGGGAAAGAGGATGGTTTAATAGAAAGTGTGCAAACCAAAAACCCGTGCATTGTTCCAAATGAAGGAAATAATAACCAGCAGTCAACTGGTACAAAGACAAGACGTATATAGACGAACAAACGACCCTCAGGTGAGACGGATCACGGGTCCCGCCCACCTGAGGGACGAACATCACGTGACCAAAAACAGGACCACTGCCGCTGTAACCAGGGGTGACCGGTAGGGGGCCCCCCCACAACGTGACAGACCCCCCCATCAAAGCCGCACTCCCCTCCGGATGTGCGGCTTACAGCGGCAGCACACAAAACACAACAAAGGGGCGGGAGGGCGGGGACAAGACAGGGACCCGTTCCCTGCCGTCCTGAGCTAGAACACAAAACACAAAAGCTCCTCGTCGCAGGACGCAGACCAGGCAGGGACCCGTTCCCTGCAGTCCTGGAGCTGAAACATAAAAACACATACAGGTTAGCTCGCCTCCTGGGCGGGACCCTGGACCGACTGGGCCGTCAACAAGACGATAACCATGCCCCGGTCGGTCACAGGGCCCTCGCGCCCTAACCGGCCTTAGGCCGCTTAAGCCCCACCGCTGTGTGCGGACCGGGAGCACATGGCCCAACACACGTCACAGGTGTGGATGTGTGCAGGCCGCCACACTGGGGTGCGGCCACGGCTTCCACAAACACCTCCCGAACCTACCTCCTCGCTCGGAGCTGACCCCTGCCCTTTTCGCTAGGGGTCACCCCAGACTCCTGGGGAGTGAACCCCTCCCGGGGCCCCTCATCTCAAGGTGGACTCCTCCACCCAACCCAGGAGCGCCAGAGACCAGGGCCCTGGCAATCCGCAACAGGGACACGCTGGTCACCCCGAGCTCGAAGGAGAGGGTCTCCTCCTGGAGACCCCACTAGGTCCGGGAGTACCGCAGTCCACCACCAGGAGCGACCTGCAACACATCACACACACACACGCACACAGACGACACACAACACATAACGCGCACTGCCCTGCCTGTTAAACCCCCTTTACCCAGGGGGGAGGAGACCCCTTCTCAGCCTGAGGAGACACCCTGCCACTAACACGCCAGGCAACCTCTGCCTACTTAAAGGGGTACAGGGGCTCCTACCTGCTCAGGGGTCCCTCCCAACAGGACAGGTCTCCCAATGGAGCAGTGCCTTCTGAGCCACATGCCGTGGCTCAGGAACCCCATAGCTCCCCCCCAAAAACATATTTAGGGGGGGGCCCTCTGGGGAATAACAAAACAAAAAACACAGACACTACATAGAACACTGACGCACCCAAGATGCCCTCCGTGCCACATCCAGTGGCACGGGACCTCAAATGGACCCCTCCCCACACACAGTGAAGAGGGGCGCAAGAGAGGAATTACATAAAACAAAGCACGCTACACTCTAGGACAAAACGAACACGCAAAGACAGAACACAAACAAACGGACAGGACCCACAGATGCGCGCGCTCTGTGGAGCGCGACGCGCCTACTCCAGCTCTCTCTCTCTCATCGTTCTCCCAACGGGATCCGCAGATCTTTGGAGAGAGAGAGCTATACGCGAGCGGCTTACGCGTCACGCCCACAGCGACGCGTCTCTCGGGCTCGCAGTCGCTCACCCCCGTAACCACGGGATATCGGGTGAGCGAGGCAAAAGGCACCGAGAGACCCTCGCGTCTAACGCGGTCTAGCGTGTGCGGCACGCACCGGTGGACCAGACTACATACACACGCGAACACCACCAGCGAAACGCACACCACGGCATACTCACACACTCGCTCACGTCCGCGTCGTTATTAAAACAAAACACTACAACGTACATACACACACACACACACACACACACACACACAGATGATAACGGACAACGGACGTGCGCAATGTGAGGCACCGGTAGTTTCGCTGGGCGAGAGCGGAGTCCACTGGTCCCCAGCTCTAGTCACCGCCGTGTGATTTTACGGGTTTAAACACAAACAACATTTGTAGACAAACACTTACCACGAGACATGACCACGAACGAAGGAGAAAGCAAAGGAGACTGGCGGCTTCCGGAGGTGGCTGGTTATTCTGTGACGGGCAGGGTGAGCAACTCAAAAAGGAAGTGATCACGCCAAGTCTCAGGGAAAGAGGATGGTTTAATAGAAAGTGTGCAAACCAAAAACCCGTGCATTGTTCCAAATGAAGGAAATAATAACCAGCAGTCAACTGGTAAGACGTATATAGACGAACAAACGACCCTCAGGTGAGACGGATCACGGGTCCCGCCCACCTGAGGGACGAACATCACGTGACCAAAAACAGGACCGCTGCCGCTGTAACCGGGGGCGACCGGTAGGGGGGCCCCCCACAACGTGACAATTCTTGTTTTCTGAGAGAGGAGGGAGGGACTGTATCATGTCTGTGAAGGCCACGACACTGCCAGCACTGAGATAATGCTTGGTTATTGTGCGCTTTTCACTGAGTGTTCTAGTAGATAATGACATATTAGCCGGGTTTCCATCCAAACCTTTCGAAAAAATAATGCGCAATTTCCAAGTTTCGGCAGAAAAAAATGCGAATTAAGCCTTGTTTCCATTCATTACAGTTATGCGAATAAACTTTAGATCACGTGAGAGGACGCCAAACAATAGTGGTTTTACGTCCATCTGGCAGTAACGCATTTTTGCACGATGAGGTTTTGAAACATTTTTTTCTTTTTCTTTTCTATACATGGAGAAGTTAATTTCAATTTTTGCTCTCTCCAGAACTGTTTTTGTATGCATTTGCCATCTTTACATCGTGATCATGTACAGAACCACGTGACTTGAGGCATGATACGTCATCGTTTATGCGAAAAACCCTTTTCCATCCAGTTTTTACGAATTTTGGCGATGCGATAGTCTAACTTTTCCACCTCCTCCTAGCGTAAAAATCTTTTTGCAATATTTGGGGCTTTTTTCGAATTTTGGTCTTTTTCCATCCAGCTTTTTTCATGCGCATTTTCAAAATGCGCAAAAACTCGGTGGATGGAAAACCCTCTATTGAAAAATACACCAAAATGATCAGAGATTGCAACATCAGTAATTTCAGTATTATTAACCTCTATGCGTTTAAAAATTATCAAATCTAAAATGTGGACGTGCTTATGAGTTGGGCTTGATAGATGCTGTATGAGATCAAAAGAGTTAAGCATCCTCATTAATTCTGAAGTGATTGGATTTGTGGATATATCCATGTGAATATTAAAATCCCCAGCAATTAAAACATAATCAAAAATCAATTAAAATCCTAGAAAGCATTTCTGCAAAATTGTCAAGAACTGTCAAAAGAACTGAATAAGTACTGTTGAGTTGTACTGCCAGATATTCAAACGTAGGATGTTCCCCTAATGAGATCTGCTTACAGTGGAATACTTTATGGTAAAAACATGCAACACCACCACCTCTCTTATTTACTCTAGAGACATTAAAATAGTTAAAGTCGGGAGGCGAAGCACTATTGCTCCATTGCTATCAAGCCAAGTCTCTGTTAGAAGAAGAAAGTCCAGACAATAATCTTCAATTAATTTGGCTATTATAAAAGACATGTTTGTGAGTGAGCGGACATTTAGTAAGGAGACTTTGAAGACTTGATGTGTTTGATCAGCATAGCTTACATCACTTGCATTTCACTGGAATCAAATTTTGTTTGTTACAATGTTTTGTACTACTATGTTTTCTTCTGATTACATTTTTATTTCGATTCTGAGAGCCATGCCACCAGCTATTTAAAAGAACTGGCATATAACACTGACATGGGTTCCAGTGTGTCAGACCTGAGAATTTACTGATGGTTAAAATCCTGTTTCAGAATCTCAGACTGTTGTTTGTAAACATCGCTAGAACCGACATGTACAATCAGTCTTTCCGTAGCTGGATGATCATGCAATATGTGTGGAATCATGGGTATCACTTCACAGACAGTAACACGAGGAAAGCAAAAGGCCTTAACCTTATGCTGCACTTTTACTAGCCCTTGATGCTTGATGCTGGTTGGCAGCCATCTTTGAGCGAATGGTACTAGTACACTTCAACACTAGATATCTCAAGTTGTACATATAGGAAAATCATCATTCATGGCTCAAACTGAAGTAGACAGTTGGGGGAACATACTGATTCACTTCAATATCATATTCACATAATTTGGTTTATTTTAGAGCCTCTATTACAAATGCTAAAATGCCAGGAATGTCAAAAATTTTGACTTGAACTTGAACATGACTGGAATGTATATTCACATAGTTATTCAAATCTCTTATTGGAAATTGCAAAAAGTTTCGCTAGGGTCTTTTCTAACAACACAGAAAAAATGAAGCAAATCCATGCAAGCATTGCAAAGTTATTCCACTTTGTTCCAAGGAATGTCCAGTTCACCACACCCTGTCCAAATGTCCTAAGTATGTGCCACACCCGGTACACACCCTTAGTCAACCAAGCTAACATGCTAACAAATTCCATACACAAAACCGATGAGCCATTTCAAACAACAACGCTGCACATATTACAGAAAGACCAGAAAATTCCAATGAATAAATTCCATGTCCAAATATGAACGTTATGATATCATATTTATGTCCAATATAGTCCGACAGCATAAGCTAGGTTACCGTAGCCAACTCCGGTAGCATCCGACACGATACAGAGTGCTGCAGCACTCAAACGCTCTAAAACTGTTTATAATCTAACGCTTAGTTAATGTTTAGTATTAGAATATATATTTTGTACAATATCGCTTATGAAAAATTATCCATTGTCACTCACAGTACGTAGAATCGCGTCGTAGCCGGTGTACCATCTCACTTCCGGGTTGGCGAAAATTCCGAAAATTGCCCATATATTCCACACAAAGTAATCCGTTTATGTTCAAAAGTATCCACAATCCACATAAAAACGAACAAAATAATCCATGGCAGCTTCAGTTTCGCCGAACAGTGTGTTCTGGGGAGCTTAGCTTAGGTTAGCAAAGGGTTAGCTTATGTTGCTATGCTAGCGGCCGAAATTGGAAATGAAGCGCCAGTTTCCGAGGGCTCAATTAAAAAATATACTTGACCAATCATGTCATTTGAGGGCTGGTTAGCTTCGGAAGGATGTACACTATTGGTTAGAACAGCTTTCAATCACTTCTGAGGCTCCAGCTTGTCTCTGTGGGCTTATTGGTTCACCCTCCCCCCCTCCCCTTCGCACCTCGCCGTGGGAGAGGTTGTAAAACCTGTCATTCAAAGTCACTACCCCACTTTAGACCAATAAAAACCACTCAAATCAAAGCAGAACCGCTGCAGCTTTGTAATGAGGGATCAAATCAGCGTTAAAAACGCTTCTGTGACGCTTAGGGGGCAGATTTGTCGGAGTGTCTCATTCAGGAAGCGGATTTTGGAAAATTTTGCAGTGAGGTGAGCAAGCTTTTTAAGGTACTTAACCACAACGGATCTACGCTGTTAAGGTCTTAAATTAAAGCCTTATTAGTAAACGATTTTTAGGTGACAAAACATTAAGACATTTCACAACATAAATATGTTTTGTAAACGGATATGTCGGGAGACCCCCTCGCGGGGTGCACTTTTGTGGTCAACTTCAAAGCCGGATATCTCGCGATCGGCTGCACGTAGACGGCTGAAACTCGGTAGGCATGTAGATGGGATAGGAAATTTTGATTTAAGCGCTTTTGTTCGGAGATTCATTAATGTTTAATATGTTTTATATCGCCGTAAAGGAGCTGGGCCCGCCGGCGGGCCCACTAGGGGGCGCTTCTGCATAATAGATACATCTCTGATGACTGAGTCTCCAATTAGCAGCGTTTTGGGCTGTGGCGGTGTTCCTCATCTCCTTTCACCGTTAATGCCTCGGCAGCTAACATGGTTAGCATCCCGATGGCTAACCCTATTAGCATGCTTATTAGTTAGCCGTTGACTGGCATGGTTTGCAAGCTGGTGGTTGGGACGCGTGTGGCCGCACTGATGGTAAATACTCTTAGCATGCTTGTTCGCATGCTGCCAGCTAGCATGGTTGGCACGCCACACCTCCGATTTCACACAGCGAGAAAAAAAATCTAGTTTATTTACCTCCGATCCATATCTATATCCTCCACTGGCGATCGATCGCGATATACAACGTATACAACCCCCACCCACCCGCTCAACAACTGATGTTCGCCCCATCAAACAAAACACACCAACACAACACCCTTCACAAACACAACACGAAAAACCAAACACTTTGCAGCGCAGTTTGGCACCAACACTAAAGAAACCACGAATGAAATCACACCACCAAATCACTGCAAACGGAAAAGGGATAAAGAAATAAAAACCACACACTCAACCAAATCAAACATGTAAACTAAGAAAAAGGTCGCCGCCAAACTAAGCCTAAAAACGTAGCAAGAAAACAAATAGAAAACACGAAACACACGATCACTCGGACAACGTGAATCACAAACGCCCCCAAACAAAACACAGCACAAAACAAAACTGAATAAAACGAATCAAAGCAAAACAAAACAGCAGCACTGCCGGCTACTGGAACCACGCAGCAAACTATCCTTGGGCGAAAGTCTATAATGCTGTTGTCTTCTTTCCCCCTTATGACTGGAATCCGCTCATTGCTCCGACAGCCACTGCGAATTCTTCAGAACAGCGTGATGACTAACAAAGGAAAATGAATTAAAAACAAATACCTTCATTAAAAGTGCCGATAATCAGCAGGCCTACCTTACCTAACCAGGTTGTTCTCAAAGGGCATATAGCAACTGCCCACCCGTGGTAGATCAGCGCAGTAATTCTCATGACGCGCCCACCGAACTATGACGAAACAGCAGAGCATGTTAGTTCTCAGCGCACCGCACTCACCGATAATCAGACGCCCAAAGAAGCGCCATACCTTGACGGTATTAAGCTGGTCCACCAAAGAAAGCCAGGCCCAACAATAACTTGGCACCACTAAAGGTGCTGGAGAAGTGGGATGACAGAAGGGAGTCTGCCCCAGTAACCACACCCCCGCTATTTATAACGCCAGGATAAACCTGCCCCGCGACTCACACGGCTCCACCGCAATTTACAATTAGGGAGGGAATTAGTGAGATTGCCCCAACAATCTCATTCTACCACACTTAGCAGCCAGACTGGAGTTGGTTCTCTGATGCTGATTGGGGTGTTCTTGACGTCCTTGATGTCCTAGAGAGGGAGGCAGTGTGTTGTGGTGAGACTGCATGATTTCTGCTCCTCCAGTTGAGGTGAGAGCTTCATATCTGTTATCTAAAGGAATGTTCTGTTCTGAAGATTGCTGCTTGCCGCCGCTGCTGTGCTGGTTTCTGCTACGTTCCTTCCCCCGAACAAGAGTCCAGCCCTTATCACTATTGTTAACTGGATTGGGAGTTGAGGCCAAGATGAGCTTAGGCTTTGCCCCCAGTACATCCCAGTGACAATGCAGAGACGTCTCTCTCTTTGCCAGTCGGGCGGTTTTATCAGCAGTTTGTGTGGCAAGAATCGAGTCCAGATATTCCTCATCCTCCCTTATAGAATGTAAGGTATGGATTCTTTCCTGAAGTTCTGCAACCCTCTGAGACAGTTTGATGCACTCAGAGCAAATAGATGATGTGGAAGCATGAGCCATAATCGAGGCAATATCAAGAGCACCGGGCACACAAGGCTCAAATATCCAAATTAAAATTCCAAAACGCAAAAACACCCAAGAAGTTCTGGCAGGTATTTCACAGCTGGGAACAATATCAGCCGCCGATAGAAATAATGCACAAAAACCACTAACTCACAAGGTTGAGGCGCAAAAAACAGCTCACTCGCAGTGTCGGACTGTCAGAATGTGAAAAATGCTAAATGATCCTTTATAGATGAATAAAAACGTTTACCAAGTGAAGTAATGAGTAATTAATCCCTTTAACTTGTAAAACTAACTTTAAACTTGTAAATATAACTCAAATAAATGAAATAATTGTACAGAGCAAGCAGAGCTAGCAGAAAAGCTTGATATAACACAATGGACCTGAATCTATATAATATATGTGTTTCACTGTTTGTATTGAATTACTGAAATAAATAAACTTTCTGATTATATTTTATTGAGATGCACCTGTATACTTAGAGTATATTGTGTATTATTATTCTGAAAGGTCATGTGGCATTTTGTCTTCATATACTGTTTCTAATCTGTAAAAACTACCTCAAGGGTTAAAAATAGACTTTTAAGAGTTGGATTCTGGGGAGAAAAAGCCATTTCTAGACCAGCAGAAAAAAGCAATGTTTGGCCAGGGTAGTCGCTGGCTCACAGATGGATATCCATGTCACCTCCCTCAGCATCCCTGATTCATCAGACCCGTGTAAATCCTCCTTAATGGAGCCATTGGTGGCCACCAGGGGAGGGGAGAATTAAAGCAGCCAGTTTACACAAACACCCCAGCAGGTAGATATTACAGACCTCAATAGTGCTGTTATACAGGAGTATAGCTGACAACAGATTAATTTTTTTTGCCCAGGTTTTTTTTTTGTTGTTGTTTTAAATGGGTTGGGATTAAATTCATTTAATCTCAACCCATGTAGTAAACTGAAAATGAATATTTACCGATTCATTCAAATATAAGAAGAGTTTAAGTGGACCTTCAGTAAACAAAGGTTCCCGATGCTGTAACAATTTGGCTACACCACAAAAAATACATCCAACCAGAAATTGGAGTATAACTTGTGACTACATGGTGTACTTTATTCAATTATGTTTAAATATATATATAGTTTAGCTTAAAACCACACAGTCAGGTGATGATTGTAGAGAAAGCGCACTGATCAAGTAAATCACTGGTCAAGAGAACACATTTTTTAAGCGCAGTTGTCCCTTACATACACTTTTTTGTACAAAAAGTCTCAAAACAGGTATGGAAGGAAATGGGCTTCTGTGCTTAGACCTTGTAGCAATCGTTCCTTAATAGAGACAAATTGCACATTCGACTGACATCAATGAAATAAAAGCACTAATGGTGGCAGAATTGACAGCTGCTCCATTTCCAGTTCAGATTTGTTGCTCTGGCTTGATCAAGTCCTACAGAGAGCGAAAAGGGCCATAAAACTCACAAATTAAATCTGATTAGAGTCAGCTCAATCCAGTAACACTACGCTACTCGCTCCCCTTGAAAACAATGCATAAATCACAGCAAATTAAATCAGCTGTGAATAAATTAAGCAGTGCAAAGTTTTAATTTGCAATTACAAACCACCGTGCACATCCACATGTGCAAAAGGCCAGAGGGTGAATTATATTCAGCTGGGAGTTTTATGACGATTATAAAAGATCTGCAAAGTCACAAAAGAATTATAGTGAAACTTCGTAGGTTTAAGGGTGTAGACAATATCTCACTCCAAAAAGGTGACTCTGTCTAGAAATTAAACTTACACTTGGACTCCAAGAACTCACAGTAGCAGCTTCTAAAAGTAAAAATAATTTATGCTTTGGGAAGAGCTATTTAAAAAAAATTCACAAGGCTATAAAAATCACTCAAATGGATTTAGTGCTGAATTTCTGCTTGCTTCATTTGTCACTGATAAATGTGTTTACACTTCACAGCAGAATCTGAAAGTCTTCCAAGAAGATGTGAACCTTACAGTCAAATGTGCATGATTTTGAGTAGATGCATAAAGGGTGCAAGATTCCGATATCAAAGCAACAGTCAAATATCAAATAAACAATCAAATCAAAACAAACAATCAAATAAACTGACGTAGTAATAAACTAAGATGCCAGTGGGGTCGTGGCACCTCTTTGTTCTCCATCACCATAACAAGCACATTAACAAGACAACAAAACCCGAAACAAGTAAGAAAGCTGGCAGTAACACCTCAGCGCGATGCCATGGGTCCAGTGACGACCTCCTGGCACTTGTGCAGGTGAGCACTGGAGGCCGGCGCCTGTGGGCTTATACGGGAGTGAAAGAGAGGGAAGAGAGGAGGCCTAGCTGCAGAGGATCAAGTCAGGTGATTGGGAGCAGGGCAGGTGCACGGTGGGAGGATCACTGGGCGTGGCCAGTCATTTCTTTACAGGCTGAAACAAGGCAGTCACTGTTGCTTTGTGATAAAACTGCTTTAAAATTTAAATAAAGAACTATAAAAATCCTAGAAAAAGGATGATTATAACTATGTTCAGGCTTTCTGCCCAACAGACCCTTATATTTGCTTGAACGATGTTACTAGTTTTTCTAGAAAGTAAAAAATTATCTAGATACAAAAAAAAAAACCCTTTAATATAGCGTAGTTTGCATCGCGTAATTTCATAATCACTAATTCCAAAGAGCTTTGGTGTAATGTTTATAATGGCCAATCGAAAATGACAGACAAGAGACGATTGCATTTATAAAGGAGTATTCTTACATTTATTATGACATTGATTGTCAATTATATAAAATAGTTTACATGCGGAGATTGGGAGGCTGCACAGAACACAAAAGACATGTCACACATTTAAAGGTAATATGGGAGAAAGGCACATTTTTTCTTCAATCATTCATATTTCATACTTCAACAAAACATTTGTTCAGCTTCAAATCTATTCAGAACTGAAGAAACATTCATGAGTTCAGTAAAAGGAAGCTGGAACTGCACTATTTCAGGGAATAACGCCATTCACCACAAATGTCTTCAGAATGAACTCCTCATCTTTACCTCTGACCATGAACTCCAGTCTCATATACTGCACCTCAAAGACGACCTGAAGGTCTGTGCTTGTGCTACAGCACGCCGTGAAACATCAGGGAGCAATACCAAAACACCTACAAACTATTTACCGCCCACACCTCTGATTGTGTGTGTGTGCGCATACATACACACACACTGTAAACAATGAAAACAGGACAGTGCAGAGGTATCCGACCCAAAACCCTCACCTGCAGCTTGAACAAGTCCAGAGTAGAGTGTGCTAAACCCGAGGAGCCCTGGCGCCGTGCTGCAGGTGACAGCCGTGGCGGGTTGGGGCTCCCTTCCCCTTTGATCAGCAGAGTGCACTCTCACAGAGAGTAGAAGTCGATTTACAGTATCAAACGTGTCGACAGTGATCAAACGACGAATGCTGACAAAACCACATGAAAGAAACCTGAAGAGAAAGGAGACATCGATCTGATGAGATGAGTGAGGTGGAGACCCAAAAGTCTGGACCAGCTAGGTCATTGATTCATGGTGGATCCGAATCCTGAATTACTTCATACATGGTTTACAACTGAAAGGGGGGGGGGGGGGGGGGGGGGGGATCACAAAGCTCATAGTTCAAGGCAGGATGAGAAGATGCCATATATTACAATTTGACATATATTCAGAGTAAGCAGACCTTTGACAACATCCTCAATTAAATTAACACAGATGTCAACTCAGTGGAGTCCGACCTGTACTAATAAGTGACCAACACAGACAATACAAACGCAACAGTGTGCAGAACTCAATAATAAGGTATTTGTCCTTATTGTCCTGCGTTCTGGACTCCCATGGTCCTTTGCAGGACACATGAACATCGAGGGGGTAGAAGATTCCCAGTTCCTCCGACGGCCTGCCGAGGAGCCCAGCTGAGGGTCACCCAGCAATGACGTGGCAGGACACACGTCCTCCTCACTCACTGGGGAACTCGCGAGGGGGCCATCAGATAGGAATGTTTAAAATGGCAGCTGTGAAAGACTGAAATCCCTGATTAGCTCTGTTCTCAGCTCGTAGACCACACAGATGTGGACATTTCGTTTTGGTAATAAAGAGAGAGGAAGGAGAGCGAGAGAGCAAAAGAGTGAGAGAGAGATAAAATGTCCATTATTGAAGTACTATGCGCTATGTAATTACAGTGTAATTATTACATGCATGCTATAACCAATTAGTTATAAAAGAGAAAGACCCATTGTCACCATTTTTCTAGGTCTGTCCTTTCTTAACCCTTGAATGCAGTTAAATTTGGTAATGATCATGAATTATCATGACTTGGATGAAGTCACATATCCATCAGTTCAGATCTTAATACAAAAGGAGGAGGCTTGGATGAAAACGTGCTTGGCTGCTGTCTGTTCAAAAGCTGAAATCAACATAGTGCAAATTAAACTGCCACTAGAAGTCTGTCCATAGAAATGTAATCTACAGTCTGAAAAAAATATTTTAAAAGATTTAGATTAACTTTAGATTAAACAAAAAAATGGTCCCTTTTACATTTAATATCCAAAAGTTTGAATGCTACTTAATGTGTAAAAAAAAAACAAAAACAAAAACCCCATATAGACGTGTGCCAAAGGCTTTGAGAATTAAAATGAGAAAACATAAAAATACTAATATAGCTCTTCACGGAGTGCACAGGCTCAGTTATTACTCTCTGCTGTTAGGATGATATTAGCTGTGACAAACATCAGGCAGAAAGTTGCCCAAAGCACTACAAACACAACCCAGAAGGTGTGAAAGAAGGGAGACCTATGCTTGTTCACAACGTCCCTGCCGAACACGGGCTCCAGGTGGCGCCGGCTGAAGAACACCAGGGTGGCGGGGATGATGTACTGAATCCCCGTGCCGGCATAGGCGCCCGTGATGCCCACGAGCGCCTCCAGGTCGTGTGTGCAAAACGCCACGATGACGGGGGGCACCAGCGTGATGAGGGGGAAGACCACGCGGTCCACCACCCACGGGTACGTGCCTCCGTCCCGGTGGAAGAGCGTCTTCCAGTTGTTGCGCAGCGTCACCGCTATGATTGGGAAGTTGGTGCTGATGGTGAACACCGGGAAGAGCCCCAGGAAGTAGCGGAGGGCGGCCACGCCCAGCACGTCACAGTTATCGGTGAAGTTCAGCGTGTACATGTCTCGCAGCAGCGAGCCGTCGAAACAGAAGATGGCTGTGAACGACAGCAGGGTGTAGAAGCCCAGAATGAGCACGTAGTCCACCGTCAGCAGGACCCCCACCCTCCGCTTGTCCGAGATGGGGGTGATCAGGGACGGCAGGGAGTGCTGGCACATGAAGGAGTACACACACACCCCGAAGAGGTTGGGCACTCCAGCGAGATGGGCCACTTGAGGGTGGCCCTCACCATGACCCTTACCAATGCGGATCAGCGCCAGGATGATCATCATGCTAAAAGCTGGGGAGAGAGAGAGAGAGAGAGAGAGAGAGAGAGAGAGAGAGAGAGAGAGAGAGAGAGAGAGAGAGAGAGAGAGCGCAAGACGGTGAGAGACATACACAAAGTGAGAGACACAACTGAAACAGTATGCTTTATAAATAAACATTTATCTAGCCCTTCTCCAAGCAACTATATGAAGTGCTTAACAAACAGTAAAAACTAAAAAATACAACAAGAACAACAAGACTTGCAATATAAACACCAACAACATAAGCTTTGGAAAAAGACTAGCTGTTACCCACCATAAAAGCTGAGATACGTAGAAAGATGTGCCTTTTTAAAACTATTTTATCAACCCAGCCCATGTAAACTCTAGGGGCAGACTGTTCCAAAGCTTTGGGGCATAACAGTGAAGGCACAACCTATATAATATCATTAGCAGTCCTTAGGAGGAAACATTAAAAACCAGGAATGTTGTTCCCCAATTGTGACAGATTCAGACATTTAGGGTGTGATGTCAACAGGCTACATGCACTAATGGAATCAAAAGCCTATGGGCTCCAGCTTCTATAATGGGTTCACACTGTATAGGTCAGGAGGTAACACACACAGGAGCAGAGCCCTTAGAATAATACCACTGTTGAAAGCGATTAATGTGACTTGACGAGGGAAGGCAGATTAAGCCCAAATAAATGGTGGTGACGCATGCTGAACAAGCCACTAGGATAACTCAAAGGAGACGCCCTCTGCATGGACCACAAGAAACCGAGAGGAACAGCCTTCCATCCATATATGCTACTTGACTAGAAGACACCGAAGACAGCCATGGATGGAGAACATTGGTAAAAGCCATTAACTGTAATGACACCGTCCTGCTGTTGATCATCTGCAAAACACTTCTGTTGCCCAGCATGGGTATTCCACATCGACCATTCAACCCCAACACCGGTGACCTGAGGAAGCCTCGCCCGGCCTCCAGCAGTGAACAGACGGCCCATTTTGAACAGACAGCGGTGAACGCATTCCTCCCGAGTGCCAGGCCACTCTAGTATCTGAAGGATGCCAGAGCCGGCTTGGCATTGCGGCTCCAAAAGCGTCACGTCCTGGCCTCAACTCCTCACCGCACCCTGTTCAGTCACACCGTCACTGGGGGAATTAGTCACCCCCCCCCATGCTGTGCCCTGACTTCTTAAGCATGCGTGCTACGTCGCCCGCCTTGCCAGGAAGGGGACGGAAACTCTTGTTGTCCTTGCAGGGGATATCGCACAATGCATCTGGGTCCAATCAGCAGGAGAAACGAGGCATCACTGTTGACAGGAAAAATGGATTAGGTCTTTCTGGCCAGTTTGAGGGAGGAGCAAGGTGATGAGTAATTAGTCTGAGAGACTACACCACAAAGGTGTCCTGACAACACGAGCCCTGATCCACAGGTCCTTATTAGCATGAGGACTATCCAAGTCGAGGGGCCTTAAGCTTTGGATTTCAGAGGACAGGGCGAAGTATTCTTGGGTGTCCAGAAGTGTGAGAGTGTGTTTACGGGGTGTGTCTATTAATCAGAAGCTGTGTGCTACCACTGTAGTACTTTAATGCACGTCAAGGGAATAAAATGATTCCCTTCAATTATGAGGACAAAATGTACCCTGGAAAAAATGAGAGCAATATGAATGGTGTTTCAGCACAAGGGTGAGCCTCTTGGGTGAGAGTGTGTAGAAATAGATGAAGAGCACACTGTCTCCCTCTTCACCAGAAACATGCATGTGCAAAAGCCTTCATTGGAATTACATGAATCACTAGTTCATGACAAAATTTAGGATTTCTCTCAGACATCTTGGCTCTCCAAAGAAAGTCTTGATGTCAGTCAACTTTAAAAACAATTTCAGTAAAGTGATGGATTTTACCATGATATATAATAACATAAAAGCGGTGAAAAAATGTTTTCATGTCTAGTGCTACTTTTGAGGACTGTTATTATTATGTTAACATGCACACTATGTGAAGTAATACAAAATGGCAATAATACCCTAATGTTTCTGGCTTGCCAATAACCCCTCTATTAATGTTCTCTAAATCTCAGACGCTGTGATATACAGTGTCCATTTAATCATGCAAAGGTGTTTATTATGGAAAAGTTCAAGTTTCCATAATTTTAGATACATGTTCCATTTTTAGATTCTAAATACCCCTGATTCTTGAATTAGATATTGGTGTAGATATTTCAGGAAAGGGGGCGTACATGCAACAGTATAGTGTAGATATTACAGGCAGGAGTAAACATGGCTCTCTATCCACTAACGAACAGCAGAAGGTTTTTCTACTGGACCAATACTTCTAGATCGCCCAAGTGTTCTGGGTTCGCTACGTCTGCAGTACAGTGCCTAAACTCATCTGCTCCGTGTAGACGGGAGTAGAGAGGGTGAACAATAGGGTGAGGCCCACGTGACGCTGTCATCCGCAGCAGGACCAACCTCTAAACGTCCTGTAGCCTTTCCCATTTGTATTGAGCATCCTGTCATATTGACAGAAGGTAATTATTCACTGTCTGACTTGGTTACATAACACAAGATTCCAGCCCGGAGCTTGTGAAGAGTAGAGGTTCAGACTTCATGACGTCTAAGACCCTTCTGAAAACATAGCTGAGAAACACAGTACAACAAAGAATGACAACAGACACTATGATGTTTCAGCTTACAAAACCACGTAAAAGTGCAACGCCAACCATACTAGGGGATACCAGACATACACACATCTATAGTGACACTCTACTGTATGGATGCAGAAGCCTCTATTGTTGAGGGCTGAAATGTGATTCTGTCCTGGCACACGTGGCCAAGTGATTCATTACACAGCCCAAGTTTCTCACTGTGAGCTTGCTGATGTGTGGAGAAAATGTCACTGGTATTTATGCCTTTAAGGCTTTCATCCTGATACGTCTGTATCTGACTGGTGCTGCCAGCCGGGTCTGAACCGATAACCCCAGGGGCCCCATAAAGTCCGCCCTGTCTCTGTTCAGACAGCAAGACAAAAAAAAGATGGCAAATGATTCAGGAATGTGAGAAAAGGCAGAATGAATGAAGCCCAGTGCAGCACCCACGGCAGGTCAGAAGGAATGGGGGGCATCAGAAGGGGGCATCAGAATACGTGTGAAAGGCAGCAGAGCAGGACTTTATTAGTGCTTATGGTGGTTTTCACAAGTGAGCGGGCGACACTAGTGTGGCGGTGTAGCTGGGCTCCGTAGCAAGTGGAGAAGCGTTGAGGAGATTAGTGCTGACCTGAAGGGCTGAGAAAGGGCCAAGCAGCCACAGCTGAGCTAAAAGGATTATTCTGGCACCGGTTCTACACTCTTCCTATACATCTTAATGAGCAGTGAAGGCAGGTCCAGATTACAGAAGAAACGCTGGGGGGAAGAAAGGAAGGAGATATTTTAAGACACACAAAGCATGTTTGCTGAGTGAGTGTGTATGTGTGTATGAATGTGATCGAGCTAGAGAATATACCTAACCAGACAAGGCTGAACATCATAGGTAAAGGAGAGCTAACCGTATTACATTCTAAAACACCACAATATTAATTAAGCACTGCAACTCAATGGCTTAGGTGACAGAAAGCCATTCCCCCCCCACAGTTCGCATTCTTAATACCACCTTCAGTTCCAACTCACAATGAAATGAAGTCCAAATGAGATAAGGAGCCCTGCACTCCATTTCTTGGCACTGTTGCGGCTCTAACGTGACTCGGCTCAGGGTACGTTAATTAACTGACTAGATGAAAGAGGACAGAACACGCAGAACAACGCAGCGTGCAACAAAGGCCATGAATTCACCTCGTTTTGTGCTTCTGAGAACACGAGACGCTCACTTGATCACAGGTACAGGTGTTCACTAGCACCATCTAGTGGGCATTCAGCCCTGCTCAACAGCCACAGGTTAATTCTTTACTTAGACCTCTTAACTAGATAAGCATATCGGTTTACAGCTCAGTAAAAGGCAGAGGGCACTTTCCTTCGGAAGTCTAGGCCTTCACATCTTTTTTTATGGAAATTCAGCTGTAAGCTACAATAAAATGTTAAAAATACACTTGAATTACATACCTGCTGCTTGACAGCACAATCTGAAATAAGTAATGTAATTAACAGTAGGTCCAACATCTCTGTAAGCAGCCCAGGCATATGTGTAGGGCAGAAAGTGCTCACAGATGCTTCGAACAGCCAAATATCACACCCATGGCTCCTTTTTCCGGTTCATCCACAAACAGATGATTTATGGAAGACAAAATGAGATGGCAAAAGTCTCGCAAAGAATGCTCCCCCGGTGAGAACACGGTCATATTTTTTCTTCCTGGAAACAAAGACAGTTACAATTTAGCGGAAGCTAATGGCTCCTTCAGAAGACCCGGGGATCAATAAAACTCTGCATGGCGTCATGTGGGGAGCATTTTATGTGTGATGGGCTCACTTATTTCATCAAGCAGTGATAAATGCCACAGGAATGGAAGGAGGTTGAACTTGTGTGGCACACACGTCCTCGTGGGATGACGGCAGTTTCACATGCTGACTGGTACGGCTGTTTTACACGATGACTTCATATGTAGTCCTGGCATTTATCTTTTTGGCCTCATACTTGTGAAAGTCAAAGTCCTATTTTTGATCTGTACGCATCTATCTGTATTTTGGTTACACCAAGTGTATGGTATGTTATCAAAAATTATTAGTTTTATTTGTTTTGGGACAATACTTTTTAAAATAACATCAATTTCAATCATGCTTTAGGGAACAAAGAACATTAGACTGAGCATGTTTACTTGTATTGGACATAGACAATTCAAAGTGCTTAACAGATTAAATTTGTAATATTTATATTTAAATAAATAAACAAATGAAGATTATTAACAGATTATTTAAATACTTTTTAAAAGTTGAACCGAAATAAATATAATACAAAAGGCACTTTTGGTGAGAATTCTGTCCATATCAAGGGCAGTGATATTGGCTTACTTCTCACTATGAGGGATTTACTTCTCATTCTCTGGAACTCTCTACTTCATCTGTTCGCTCTTCTACCTCTCTTCCTATTTTCAAAGCTCAGCTAAAGACCTTCCTATTATCTCATTACTTCCACTCTCGCCGATACTCCCTAACTCTCCTCTCTTATATATGACCGTGTTCATGTAAAGCGACCTTGGGTTTGTGAAAGGCGCTACATAAAATAAAATTATTATTATTTACTGGCCCTCACACACACTCATATGTAAGGTGGAGAAGAAGGGGGTCCCATCAATAAATACACGCTAGACGAATGAAAACATTCAATCCATCAGTGTATCTATACAGGAGACAACTGCAGCAGCACCAGCTGAGACCTCGTCTACACCGAGAGCAGGTCTGTGAACAGCAGTCAAACCAACATCAACCGCCATCATCAGCGGCTTACCGTCTGTCGAACTGAAACACATCAGACCGTACAGCTCACTACCCACAAAACGTTTGCCTCTCGTGTTTCCGAACTTATTGTCTAATAGAAATCAAAGGTTAGAGAGGAACTCGTTAAGGAGGGCAGACTTAGCGTCAATACTACGCCAGACGAGGAAAGCGTAAGATCAAAGACCCGTCTTCCCGGGCGTCTACTCTGCACCAAAAACGAACCATTCAGACTCAAGGTTATTTCCCTTCAAATGGCGCGGCTGTGACAGCACAGGTAAAGGAGGGAAAGACTCTGACGTGCACCAGACAAACACATTTCCCTATAAATCTCAGCAGCCACTGCAGACTGCCAGTGGAATGCCCTATTGAATATGAATGCCCAATACACTTTCCTTAAGGCCAGTTTGTGTGGAGTGTAATCATCGGTCAGACTTGTTGATTAAGGCACAGCTGTATTTCAAGGTAGCCCGAAGCAATAGTGAGTCACACTGCTGGTTTATGGGACACTGACCATTACTGGGTATGCAGACGTGGCAAATATTCAACCTTCACAAGCAATACCAAGACTATTACTGAAACTCCTTTCTATGGTCTGTGGTTAGAGACCTCAGATATTTTACAAACCAACAGGTTATTAAAAATATTTTGGATCTGGAGATATCCGGTTCAGATTTTTCCCCCACATAGTTGATTTTAGACTCCTGATATGTAGAAAAGGCTTGATGCTCAACCTTTACGCTCTCTGGCATGCGCACACACAAGGCTGGAAAGAGCAGCGATGTAGCAGTAATAATGGCCACCGGTATTCTCTGCAGGTTCCTGCGGGGGAGCTGCATGGGATGATTAATCCCCACAGAGTAATCAAGAGCCTCTCACACACCCCTCTTCACTCGCACCACTCAATATCAATTAAATCTTCATGTCTCAACCAGCCCCTCCCCGCTCACTGCCACTGTACGGCGACGCTCGAGAGCCAGTCAGTCATCACTGGAAAGAGGGCGGGTAGGATCTGTGTCTCTCTGACCCGAAGTGGAAGCAACTTCAACGCTGCATCAAGATTGGTAAACGTTTTTGTACAATAGTAACAAAATCTGTGTTTCGTCTTGGTAAACAAGTTGGTTGGCGCATTTTAAAGGACCACACAGGCGTGCAGAAAGGCTATAGGAGCAGACACAGTCTCACTGTAGAAGTCTCCGAAGGAAATAGGAATAAAAAGGAAGTCCAGCGTCGTCCTAATGGGAATAAAGAGCAGCGTCAACTATATTTAATGGCTTCATTCTCTATATTTCAAACTTGGAAGTAGGTGAGATTTCTGAGACATGGTAGAGCCAAGTGGTACCAAGGCTAAAACAGCACAAGGTAGCTCCCCTGATGCTTAATGAGCTGCAACCTGGACCGCACCGCTCATCTGACACAGACTTGGCCATGCTCCCTTCCAGAGAGCATTATGGGTGACTGGAGATGCATTCCAGCCTGTCTGGCTGTCTACAGTGAGTAATGACACAGAATGGAGAGCATCGCAGGAGAACAGAGTCCATCACGGGCACACGAAAAAACAAAAACACCCAACATCTACTAATTCTTACTGGGCAGTAAATTGTACTGTAGATACTAGGAAGTATACAGACCCAAGAAGGTCCCGAGGTTTCTTCCTATTCCCCACCATCATAGGGAGTTTTTTCCTTGCCACTGTCACCTTTGGCTTGCTCATTAGGGATTTGTACCCATAAGATTGTTATTCTTGTAAAGATTGTAAAGCTGCTTTGTGACAACATGTGTTGTGAAAAGCGCTATATAAATAATAATAATAAAAAAAAAAAGAAACTCATTTACCGGGGACATTCTGAAAATGTTAGAGCCTATTCTAGCATAACCATGTGTTTTTGACAGAGAATACAACGCAATTCTGTGATACATGGGGGCTTCTGACAAATACTATAAATAAGAGTGAAGAAAACAGAAGACAATTTTCATCCTCCAGCAGAAACCAAGTTATCTAATTAACACAGAATGCTTTAATCAGTTCTGCAGAATCAACAAACACTACAAGAGTCCATTATGGCGGTTCAGTAAAAATTCAAAGGAAAAAAGCGACGGACAAAGAAAGGAGAAACACAATCCAAAGGCTACAATCCCATTGTGGGCCAGCAATGACGAGGAAACCTGACCCTGGGCAAGCACTGTTGAGTAATGACTCTTTCAAAACTGGGAACCAACCTAAATAGCTTCAAACTCGATGTTCATTTTGTAACTGTAAAACATGGCATAATTCTCATGCATTCTACTTGTGTTTGAAGAGTCTGGTTATATGTGGCAAATTCACATGAATGACCCAATACCAAATGAAGAAAAAGCAGGACAAGCACAATCAGGACTAGTGGCGATGAAGCACTAGTACACTAGCACACTAGCACTAGTACACTAGCACTAGTACACTAGCACTAGTACACTAGCACTAGTAATGATATACTTCATTAGTTTCAGTGATCCCTGAAAAATGACAAATTAAGTATTATAAGACTATAAAAGTTTTGTGAACAACCTCCATTAGAGCACTGTGCTCTTAAAGCGGATCTTTGGTTAGAAAATACTCTTAGAAGCAATAAAATTGTCCATTCTTAGTGCTTAATAGTGGAAGTAAACAGGAAAATGAATCTTATAACCATATCAAGATTCAATGGAAATGAATTAAGAGCTAGTTTGTGCCCAAGGTTACAGTACCCTCACGATGGTACAGAGTTAACCTGTTGTTTTTTTAAACACATGCAATAATGGTGAACATGCTAATTAGATGACCATTATATCTCTTTAATCGATCTTTTCAATCCTCCACACACGTAACATAAATATTTAATTACTCATTAATGCTGGCATGCTGTTAATGTCTGTTTTCTTCCTCGGAGACCAGGTCTAAGTGCCGTCTGAGCCCTTACGGCAATGACAGCCACTTCATCCCCACCACCCCACTTCCCACACCCCCAAGAGGACTAAAGTCTGGCAATCCATCGCCAGCGCCCGCAAAGTCCACGTCAGCGACGCGGTGGAGAAACGAAGAGCCGCCGTAGCAGCCATTTTGAATCATTAGCCCGCACGGCAGCGAGGGCCGCTGTGGTGACACGGGGAATCAATCACGGGCAGGTGCGGAGAGCTGGGCGAGGAAGCCTGGACGTAGAAGAGGGCAGTACATGGAGACAAAGCACTGCGCGTTTTTGTATCATTTCCAACCCCCGTACTGCGTATTTATATCCACGTATACCCACACGGGGACCATGAATCTGTGGAGTTTGCACTCAAGTAGCAGGTGAAGACAGGCGGTTTATTTTGGTCATCCGGCAAGCAGCCATCCAATCAGAGCTGTCAGGCTGAGGGATGGGAGGGGATGGAGGCGGGGACGTGGGGTCGCCCATTTCAGTGATGGTCACACCAAGACTACGCTGTCGTCCCTTGCGTTTGAGAGATGGTAGTGACTGACCGACTACTGTCACTCTAAGCTGACAGGTTACACCAAACCATTAAATTAAACACAATCAAGAAGGATACGGAGTAACAAGAAATGGTGTGAACTTACCAATCCATCTCATAAGTGAGGTGAGGATCTGAAGGTATTTGGTTTTCTGTGCATTGAAGAATGTGAATGGGCCCAAAAACACGGTGAAGATTGCCTGAAATTTAGATAAACAAAACAAAAAGGTACATGGATGCCACCTCCATATTATCAACATGTTGGTATGTGGTCAGTACAACAATTCAAAGAGAAAATCTATGTACTAGTTTGGCAATTGATATATATATGACTAGACTTGCAAGTCTAAAATAGTGCAATTAACCTGAGAACTAATTCCACTTTTTCTAGTAAGTCTCACAGTTACACACACACACACACTTCCTTCATCCTTTTCAGCTAATATACACACACACACACACACATATACATACACATATACATATATATACTAGGGATGCACCGAAAATTCGGCCACCGAAAATTTTCGGCCGAAATGGCTTAAATTTGCATTTTCGGCCGAAATACTTTCATCACCGAAACAACACGGCCGAAACAATGTGCTGTGATGACGCGAGCAAAAATCGCCACCTGCACGCGCTTATTTGGATAAAGCTAGCAAAAAAGTTTTCCAGTGATGGCGCCGAGGCAAAAGACATTACACCAAAAATTATGGAACTCGTTGCCTTAGACGATCAGCCGTTCTCTGTCGTAGGGATTTCGTAGGCTAATAGAGCACATTGAGCCCCGTTATGTTTTGCCGAGCAGACGACATTTCTCAGAAGTGTGTTTACCCGAGCTGTTTAATGTTGTTGCAACTCACGTCACGTTTTTATGAGAGAATTTATATTTATCTTTCAGGCCAGTCAGTTATAACTAAATTTAACTCGTATAAAATACATATATTTATCCTCTAAGATAAAAACGGTCTGCAAGCGAGTTTAATTTAATTAGTGGTCGGCCGTTGTCAGCGGTATCGCCGTCAACGGCCCACCACTAATTTTATTTTATAATATGCATTACTGTAATGTCAGTGCTAAATAAATATATACAAATCAAATTTTGTAGTTGATTTATTCTTTGAATAGCAATGCCTTGATTTTAGTGAGGTTAGCCATAAATCCAATGTTACTAATAATTGGCATAATAATAATAATCTTTATTTGTATAGCACCTTTCATACATACATGTAACTCAAAGTGCTTTATGTATTTCGGTGTTTCGGTTTTCGGCTTTCGGCCTTGGTTTCCTCATTTTCGGTTTCGGCTAAGAATTTTCATTTCGGTGCATCCCTAATATATACATACACACACACATATATATTATATATATACATACATATATATATATATATATATATATATATATATATATATATATATATATATATATATATATATATATATATATATATACATACATATATACATATATATATATATATATATATATACATACATATATACATATACATATATACATACACATATACACATATACATAAATATATACACATATACATACACATATACATATATACATATATATATACATATACATATACATACATATACATATATACATAATGTATATGTATACTTCTTTTTTTTCCTTTTGTGTTTTATACAGTTATATCAGGTACAGGTACATCACTCCAACCAGTGGGAAAACGTATCTGTAGCAAGAGACATACAAATATGTATTTGAAATGAAAATGAATGAGATTAAATGTGCCATATTTGTCAATTGTGAATTTACACCCCAATCGAAATTTGTCCTCCGCATTTACCCATCTGTGCAATAACGCACACACACACTAGTGATTACCAGGGGGCTGTGGATCACACGTGCCCAGAGCGGTGGGCAGCCCTAGACCGGCGCCCGGGGAGCAGTTGGGGTTAGGTGCCTTGCTCATTTATAATACATGTAAATATATTATAATTTATAAATGTAATATACAACACTACAATGTGCAAAATAAAACTGTTTTTTTTCACATAAGCAGAAGCACCTAAAAATACAAATTCCAATCTCACACTCACCTAAATGTAAATGATGTACTATGGCATCTTATTAACAGCATGGCTTAGTGCATATGTCGCATTTTCCGATCTGAAAACGGGCCTGGCAGAAAATTCCGGAAACTTGACTAGAGACTGTTTTAGCCATGCCGAGGGAGGGAGGCGGAGAGAGAGAGAGAGAGAGTGTGCAAGCAAGCGAGAGAGAGGGACGGGCTAGCCAGGCTAAGGCCATGTGGTGTTGCGTTAGTAGTGAGAGAAGCAGGAATGGTGTGACACCGGCACACATGGCCCAACACCTGTGCCAGGGAAGCAGGACAGGAAGGAAGGCTGGCAAGGAAAACAGGGAGAGGGGAGTGCAAGTGGGCCAGACAGAGAGGGCAGAAGGGAAAGGGGAGGCTTTGAGCCACGCAGTGAAGGGTGACTCAGATCTGGCACATGGAGAGGGAGAGAGAGACCTAATTGTACAAATGGACAATGAAAACAACTGGCAAACATTAAAAGCTCCTACTGACGCGGTATCAGTTTGCTAATAATCACGTATACCATTCATCTGGATTTTCAGATTTAAAAACTATGCCTAAACTTTTGATCAATGCATATTTTATTTCCAAGTATAGCACATAAACAAGACAAATAAGACACCATTAGTTTTGAATATTTTATCTTGCTTAAGAATAACATTCGGTGGTTATGCAGGACTGCTAAATTTCCCCTCTTCATTTTCATTATATACTAATGACTTAACACTGCTGCAGCAAGTAGTAATGCTCCAGTTCTCAGATGATGATTTTCCTGTCTATGATGAAACTGAATGACAGCCCAGGTTTTTACTGGCAGAGGGTCGATAATTTGGTTGAGTAGAGCAACCCTGACGGACTGCAGGTTTTTATATATATAGAACAGTAAAGAGCTCAATAAATCTTAAAGCCTTGGTTGAAGGAAATAAACACCCGAGTGACTCTGTCTTCACCATTTATGACTGGCAGCTAAGATTCAAATGCATTTATTCATTTAATACACAGTGCAGGTCAATTCACTGAACTCTACATCCAAGATCTAGCCAGTGCCACTTTATTAGACTGTACAGTCTTTTCCTCTTAGAAAAAAAAAAAAGATGTGCAAGCAAGATTACGTATATTGGCATTTCCCTTGAAAGGACATAATTTGATAGATATGGTCGTTCCAGTTTTGATAACAATGACCTTCTTAAACATCGGCCAATTTTGCGCCTGGATATGGGATCTCGGGCACTTGTGCTGAGGAATCACAATTGCAGATTTGAAGAGAACGGCACAAGAAACAAGTGAGGGATGAAGAAGGTGAGTGGCGTGGCGAGGGAGCCAAGCTCGACTCTTTACTCAACCCATTTCTGTGGGAATAAGTAAGGCAATCGGCCCAGCCACTGTTGCCTCCACCAATACCACATGACCTAGAATCTGCTTCAGGGGCCACCATTTCCCTCATGTCCTGTACCAGAGTGGGGAAGATGAGGGATTCTTGAGCTTCATAACCAGGATGGTGCATCTACATTTGACCCTCCTCCTCCAGAAGGTCCATTCCTAACGAGATCCTAAAACACCCCCCCCCCCAAGACCCAAGGATGAGGGGATCTGGACACCAGCTGTGACGACGCCTGCTGCCATGCTATGCAAGCCTGTCATGACCACTTTTAACCTCCTCATTTTCCTTACAGATTTTTACTGATTTTTTATTTTTGCTACAGATTGCAACTTGTTTTGACCTGTCAACAATGAGATCATTCTTTATTCCAGCTTATTTTATATAAAAACATTATAACAGTTCTATGAGTGTGGCCTCGTTAAAATGTATGTGGCTACTGTCCCCTCAGAGACAGAATTGTTCATACTTTGCATTTCTTTGAAAAGCTCTCTGAAACACTTATCGAATCAGTTCAAAGGCCTCGCTAAAATTAAGAATTTATTTTTTTGTGGAATAAACCATTTGAAGGTCAGAGCGTCCACTTAGACACTCTGATCAAATGAAGGAATGAAAGCCAAAAAAAAAGGAACACACGAAAGGTGTTTGATTAGGGCGAGTCAAAAACGACAGGCACAAAGGAACCGAGGCAGAACCAGAGGGGTGAAACGGAACGGCAGTACAGTCTGCTACGTCCATGTGTTCAGATCAAAGTGATTACGCCATAGGTGTCACCAAATTCCTGAACAATGATATCCGTGGCCATAACGAAAAAGTTCAAAGAAACAAATGAAAATGATAAAACACATGCGTCATAGTTTAACCCTTTCATTAATACCATAAGTGTGTGTATGTGCATGGGGAAAAAAAGCAGGTAGAAATGAATTCTTATCTTCTGGTAGAAGTCTTTTAGCCTGACTGGTGTGACCGTCATCTCTCACAACCCTGTTTAACACAGCAAATCAACATTAATAAAGGACATTGTTCCCCACAGCAAATGGGACGTCCTTAACAAAACCTCAAGGGAACGGGTTGCCAAATCCTGTCCGGTCGATTCCGTCTACTGTCAGCAGCTTCAGGGGGGGCTGGCCGTTGGGTGGAGGTGGTTGAAGGAAGCCTCGGAAAGTCAATGAGGCGGACAAGACTTTGGACAGGTCACAAGATCTTCGAGTGCGCTAGTGCGTCGGACAGGAAGTTGATGTGTATGCTGGGGGCGGTCCAGGATGGTCTGACACTGACCCTGGGGTGTTAGCTCATAGCGAGACATGAAATATCAGACACACTGTCCCACACAACCCCTGCCAAGAAGGCTCACGCATTGATCTCTGCATACAATATCGCCAAGGACAGTGCATGTTAGGGTAATGCAGAGCAAGGATGACGGAGAGTAAAGCTGCTACAGTGTTCAATCTCAGAGGTGCTGGCAGACGTTCACACTGCCCTCCATTACACTAGGAGCTAATAAACTCAAAATGCTTTGTTTTTATTTAGCACATTTAGAAATTTGTTGCATACTTTGGTTCATGAGTAGAGGCTCCAACAGCAGCAGCCAGTAATAAACCAGATGGGTGATGAGCTAAATGTGGGTAGAACATTATGCACTTTAGCTGCTAGATCAGCTTTAAATGAGCCTCACGCCTTTACTCTCATCTGAGAGCTGAATAATCCCTTTTTTCAAAGACACAAGTGAATTCAAGATATAGTACTAGAAGTAAGGTGACTAATGACTGTCAGTATCTGATTAAAGTTTTTATTTCTTCAAGTAATCAGATTTATTAAGCCACAGTGCATTTATGTTAGCATAAAGGGTTTTATCATTTTGATTATCTCTTTAGAATATATGAATATTTGATTATATATATATAACATATAAAAAAAGTCAAGTTACAAATTTTTTACTCAAAGTTAAAATATTGTCTAAAAGGTACAGACTAAAGAAGTCACCATACTTCATGTGATCACGCGTCAAGGTCGAGCTCTGTGCTGTGCAAACTCAGGTCAATATGGACCTTTGGGTCTTCAGAAGACACACGCTGAGCACCTATTTCCACAGGTACCTTCCTCCATGTTTGAACCATTTTTCTTTTTCGACGACTTAATCTGGCTAGTTTCGGAGCACCCCACCTAAGCAACGTCATAAAAAAAAGTGTGAAGAGTGTGAAGATGAAGAGTGACCTTCATCTGTCTCCTAGATGAATTTTACACAAGCTTTTACTGTTAATTAGAAATATGACCCTGGAGACAGTCATAAGTAAGCTGAATGCCAGACCCAACTGTAGGAGGGTGAGGGAGGCCCTTGAACACTGCTTACAGCAACTTATCTATCCCATTACCTTCCCTAGCAGAGCTCACTTAACTAAAAGTGATGCGCACATCAAACAAAATGGGTCATTGCGCACACGCAATTTTTAAGTACAATTATTACATTTTCTCAATTGACACATCTTTTTTCAAAAATGAGTCACGAAGCCTCTCCTGTTGTCAAGGACAATGTCTGGTTTTTCTTTGGGCAGAGCCGACCAAAATACATACGTTTATAGACCCGATTTACAGAGACAAAACAGCAAAAATATGATATGGAACTGCTCACTGAGTCATACAGCAAAGAACAACTTTTAGACTTATCCAAAACATCTGACAAGACTGAACTCAAGAATAGGGCTGCACAAAAACAGGGAAGGGGGGATCAATACTTTGCAATTATATTGCGATTATTTCACTGTACATTGTGACCCTGAGGTAGCATGATTTAAGATTGCGCAGCATAGTATGGCCAAAATTATTTGTTTGTTGGATCAGTGTGTGAAATCTTTCATCCATCCAAATAGACCCAAACTGTATTAAAAGTTTTTTGAGGGGAAGGGGGGGGGGGGGGGGGGGGGGGAGAGTAGGAGAGTCACATTAGGAAACTGTCAACCACCATCAGCAAGAAAGCACAGCAGGTCAGTTGGAGTAGTGACTCATGTACCACTGGAGACCTGAGTCACCAGACGCTTATGTATACATACAGCTCTATTTAGAGTTGTAGCAGGAGCAAGAAATTACCCTAAAGTTGGTCAGAGGTCATTCATGGGTCAGCGTGTTTCACTCATGTACAGATGTGCAGAGTATAATTTTTTTGTTTCCCATTAAGGATCATTAAAAGCATGGTGAGTCAAAGCTCTTTCATTTCAAGACCCGTGAGGTTTCCCTGTAATTACTTTGAGGTTTTGTGCCTCTTGTTCACTGACGCACTTGGCAAAACTAAGAAACCATTATTACATGAGAGCCAAGGTCTGAAGTGAAGGGGGAAAAAAAAATAGTAGTAGTATAGTAGTAGTAGAATAGTAGTAGTAGAATAGTAGTAGTAGTATAGTAGTAGTAGTAGTAGTAGTACCACGTTATACTTCCTCACATATAACCGGAACCACAACTTTAGAAGGGGGGGAGGAAGAGGGAAAGGTTTCACCGCTTTGTTCTTTGATTATGAACACAGTATAGGAGGGGAAAACGGACCGCTCTTCTTATAATCTTATTTACTTCAATGCACGTGGGTAGCGAGCACCTCTGCAGAACACAACACAGCTGCAATTCAGCACTCCTCCCATCCTAGTCATTGCTTTGCACTCCAGTCAAGTGGAGGACACTTTCTGCTTCTCTAAATGAAGACTAGCACTATATGCCATTGAACAATACATTTAAATATACTGTAATATCGCCTTTCGATACCAAAAGAGTTCAAGAGCTCAATAACAAATTCTCTGGAGGAGCATACAAGCAGCGGTCAGACAGCACGGTAACTCAGGAGCGATGCATTGTGAAGATTAGTAACAAAGAGCACAGACTGAAATAAACACTGAGAAACATCTTCCTTTATATTTATGGAAGCTCAGCATCATTTCTGGCTAAACTGACAGCCCTAGCACAATGACGATGGCGAACCTTTTAATATATATATATAATAAATCAAATCAGTAAAGTGACCTTTTAGGAATATGCCTCATGTGAACGTGTAATGAAAAACTACTGGCGCTTTATTAGATCTCTGCTTGTCCCCGTTGCCCCCCGTCCTGTAAGGAGGTTTGGCCATCCATTCAGTTTCTGTCCCAAAGGGTTACTCGGGCAGCCCCGCCCCCCCCAAACATGGACACCCGTGTCGGACCAAACGTCAAGGTCACACAAACTCCGGTGTGGATCACCGCAGCGCATCATCATGACAAAAGAGGTTTCGAATGTGATGCTGTAGTTTTTGTCATGAGAATCACGTCTGGCTCCGTCCAGCCACCTGACGAGCAAAGTCATTACATCATTCTGCAATGTCCTTGGACCCGATAAGCACCTTGTCCGAACAGAGAACAATAACGTACCCAGCAGGCATCTCCCTTCCACACACCAGCGCATGCGTATCCTAGGCCTGCACTTTGTTTGACATCATTAGCACATGTAACTACGCATACAATACCAACATCAGACCAACACGAGCGTCAGTGCAGGCGATGAACAGTGGAAATAAAACAAAGTTAACAGAAAAACATGAACTGCAGGCTAACGTAATCAAAATGGGGAAATTGGATAAGGAAACATTATTAGTAGTAGTAAATTATTACTCATCTGTTACTTTCATTAAACAAGACAATTCATTTACAACGTTGTACCTTGAACTTTTACTGCATTCATCTAAACTGATTGTACTCTCAAACGTGAGCCGTCCCACTCCTGAGCCCTGATTTAAGCCACCTCTGTTATGCCAGGTTCACACTACACGACTTTTCAGTCGTCAGGTTTTTGTGCCGTCCGCACTACATGACTGGTTGTGCTGTCTCTCGCGAGTCTCTCAGTTGTTGTGGCTTTCACACTACATGACTGATCGGCGACGCGGGCTCACGAATTACAAGACTGGGGAATCGCCGACTCATCTGGCTGCTGTCAAAAAACGTGAGAACACGAAAATGAAACTCTCGCGAGAACCAGCAACACCACGTAGAACGACAAAAAAACAATATACATGTACTCCACATTTTCGTTATTATTATTTTTTTTACCGTTTAAACACTCCATAGTCCCAAGTGAACATAAATATAATCAATCGCACTATTTCTCCAGTGCTGTCACAATAACTTAAACACAGTGTTGTAGTAAAGTTGTAAGAAAGGTGAGGATTTTGTGTGTTTGCTGGGTTACTGTTTTGAAAGTATTCTTGAAAGTTTTTTACATTCTCAGAGATATCTTCAGCGGTGCCGCGGTTCTCTCTCTGCGTTCCCATTGGCTGTAGCTAGACGCTGTTCCCATTGGCTGTAGCTAGACGCTGTTCCCATTGGCTGTAGCTAGACGCTGTTCCCATTGGCTGTAGCTAGACGCTGTTCCCATTGGCTGTAGCTAGACGCTGTTCCCATTGGCTGTAGCTAGACGCTGTTCCCATTGGCTGTAGCTAGACGCTGTTCCCATTGGCTGTAGCTAGACGCTGTTCCCATTGGCTGTAGCTAGACGCTGTTCCCATTGGCTGTAGCTAGACGCTGTTCCCATTGGCTGTAGCTAGACGCTGCTGCCGACTCTCAGTCGCCGACTGGGCTAGATATTAAACATGCTAGATATCTGCCGGTCGTCTGCGACGAGTCGGCGACCAGTCGGCGACGGCTCGGCGAGCGTCTTTCAGCAGTTCACACTACACGACTGAGCGAGCGACGAGTGATCGCCGATTTGCCTCCGACCACAGTTTCTGTCGCCGATCAGTCGGCGACTGAAAAACCAGCCTAAACTCGTGTAGTGTGAACCGGGCTTTAGCAGAGGAACTTTGGAGCAGCTGCCTTGGCGTTAATGATGGTTAATGATTGTGACTGGTTCTGGTGTGCACACCCCTCTTACCACAGCAGATATGCGTGCCTGCTCCTGTTCCTCCCCCAAGATGAAGGTTTAGGATGCTTTTACCTGTGACTGCTATGCTCTTCACACCTCTCTCAGTACTACTGCCCGCCCCCTGCCATGTCCTCGTGCGTCTGTGGGTCAGCCAGCGTTTCCAGCGGGTTGACCGCTCAGCTGTGGCCTGGGGAGGGCTCTCCTCCTGTGGGCCGCTGCAGAAACACTTCCTCCCGCTGAGATAATCTCGACTAAACCATCTGCACCGTCACCTTCCCGCTGGGCTGCACGGCCCCGCGCCACCCCGGCCCAAATCCCCCTCCGCTCTGTACAGAAGCTACAGTTAGAACTGTGCTCCGGCCCAAATCTGTGCTATAGCCAGACCTGAAAGCCATGCAAGCCAAATCAGCCAGAAGCCACTTCCAGTGGAGTCACTAGGAATGTATTGTTTCCACAAAACTGGCCATTCTTGTGGAGAAACACTGAGAGTAACGTTAGAAACACTGAGAGTAACGTTAGTAAAGGGTTACAATTATATCTGCAATTAGTAAGATTACCCAAGGGTGAAAAAAAAGAATAAGTCACTAATCATTCAACCAAGACACACACACTTGTAAGATCACCCAGTGCCAGGATTGTTTCACTGCTAAAGAGAGCTTCCATTATTAATGCATACCGTTACTTATCGAAGCCCACAAGCCGACAGGATTGTAATGATGTCGGTTCACGGTCGGTAACAGTAAAAATCACTTTTAGCCAAGTGGCCCATCTAAAAATTGCTTTGCTTGTCCTTCGATAATGTGAACCGTATAAAATGTCCCAGCATGCCCCTCTTTTTTAATGCCGCTTTCAGGAGAACGCATGCATGTCCTTGTCTTCGATCACCTGCCTGTGTGTGTAGTGAGGAGATCATGAGAGGGGAGTCGGCCCCCGCAGACACCGCAGTAGAACGTTCATAGTGACCGCACTGCTAAAGCACACCGCTTTGATGGACCCGAGATGGCAGACACATCCAGGGCGGGCATCAGAACATTCTGGGCTCAAGTCCCGCCTCCCTACCTAAAGGCCCGCCCACCTACCATAACCCTGGCCACTTCTAGAATTACACTCAACACACACCAAAAAAAAAAAAGGGTTCCTCAAAATATAGGGGGAAAAACAAACAAACACATAAGGTGATGTATCAAATCAGATTACCCTATACTTACCCATAGTTCATACCTTACTAATGACCAAGAGTCTTTGGCAATTCCTCCCACACCACAGATGCCAATGTAGGTAACGTGAGGCCACTGTATATTTAAGCAGAGTGAGATTCAAAAGCCTCACCATAACCGTCCTGAACATTCACATTCGCCTCCACGAGGCTCTCGTGTCCAAGGGAAGACCAACCTCAACGGTAGGTGCAGAAGTGTAATGTGCATATGTATGTGTGTGTAAACAGATGGTTGCCAGAAGGGTGGCATCTTTTTTAATGAGGTACCTAGTGAGAGAGACTTTCAATTCATTGGACACACTCCCCTGCTTTATTCTGCACACACACACACACACACACACAATGCAAGTCACACAGAACCCATTTTTTTAATGCAGAAAATGCAAGATTCATCTCACTTTAAAAGGGCAGGAAAACGGCTATTTCACCCGTTTGCCTGGCCAATCAACTTTGACAATCACAACAACTTAAATGTGGAAATCAATACATTAAACAGAAGCAAAGCTGCAAATAGGGTTTTAGTAGTTTACAGAGTATACCAAGAATCCTGAGAGCCAGTCCTGCCCAGGCCGCTGTTCAGCTTAACTCTGTTTCCGTTTCCTCTCTTCACACATGCAAAAGTTCACAGCGGACCGTGATCAATGTGATTAAGGCCTTCGCATTTCAAATGGTGCACGGAGCCAGGAGATCAGACCAGCACTTTGAGAAGATCTGAGCCTTTGACCCACATACCGGGATCAATCGACAGCAGGTGAAATCTCAGCCCAGCAATCTTCAGAAAAGCTTTAGGCGATGATGAATAACGGTGACGCGGCTCCTGGCGATACTGTACAAGTGATCAACGCGGCAGCGTGACCTGGAGAAGGAACACCAACCCCTGCGTTGTGTACAACTCCCCCCATTGTGCCAGCCTCCGTCTCTTTGCTTTTGCCACCATAAAGGCTGGAAGGTCATTCTCTCAGAGCCAAAAGGGGGCCAGTTGGAGAGAGAATGTAAAACGAAGCAAACGCACCGCCCCAGACCTGCTGAGCACTCTGCCGTGACGCCGACACGCCCGTGAGGAGCCGTCCTGCACCGGCAGCAAACACTCGAACTGACAGGCAAAGCAAAAGAGCTCCACCACACCTGCACACGCACATCAGATCTCGCACCCTTTCGGGTTTCACATCACCAGAAGCTCAGTTCCGTCTGTGTCTGGGGCCAAACTTTAAAAATAGTTTTTATGCTGAGGAACAGCTGTTGGGCTGGAACCTAAACGCACCCCTTCATCTGTTGGGCCACTAAAAAGGCAGGCGGTGCAGTAAACATGACCTCAGTGCCGTCGAGGAGCGAGCAACCTTCTCTAACGCTTGGATAAAAGAGAGGGGAAAAACAGGACAATCACGAAGTAGCACGCTGCTAAAACAACACTGCCACATCATTATCCCAGTGCGGTTTTACGATTTTTACCACGTTTTAGACATCAGACAACGGTGTGTCAATGTGAAATCACAGAAGGCTGTGGCTGCTTAAACAAACATCCAAACAGGCACAGGGTAGGTCGGTGGTAGACGCGTCAAACAGAGCTGCGGAAAAGCACGCCCATCATTTCCATCCGTCTCCAAAGCACCGTCAAGACTGCTCTCTCCTGTCTCCAACGGGGATACACTGGGTTTATAGGCACACGATGTGACAACGTAATCGCTCCCTCTGCCCTTAACCTCTCGTCTTCACTAAAGCCTTGTGGAGACACTAACATGGCACTAACTCCAACTGCTATACCCCTCCGTTTTCCTTTCATTTAATCTGAACTCTTAAGGGAAAAGCAATCCCTACAATGCCTGCTTTTCTAAAAAAAAAGAAGCTACGACTGCCAATAAAACAAACTAAATTTGCGACTCGGTTTGCTCATTTGTGAACGTTTGATGGACATTTGCTAAAACCAAGTGCATTAATGCAAACCCAAACACTGACGTTCTACAGCAATTGGCTGTTTTCACTTTCTGATGCTCTCTTCTACATCAAAATAATAGCATGCCCTAAAGAAGCTGTAATTACAAACTGCAATTATGTGTCATTGTTTTATAATTCATTTCTCTCTTATGGAAAACGTAATGCCCAACTCAAACAGACCTATTTCTGCACAACAAAGCTAAATAATTAAGAAGCTCCTTGTTTCTTTGTGAGGCAACCTAGTAATTGTCCTAGTGAGACTTGCGTTTGACTGAACACTGCATAATTGAGGAAGACATTGTGCTGCACGCGGCCTCTTGGGTGACAAGCACGTATCTCGTGAACCAAAGGACGCAGCCATGTCGTCATGTCAGGCTTCGGTCCTCTGACCACAAACCCGTCAGCACAGCGGCACAGACAACGAACTCATACGACCCGGGATGAGACAAAGAAGCTTTTTAAAAGGTCACACCGTCTATCCGTTAAGGCGTCTACCCATCCAAAGATGTTAAAGAAGAGCAAAAAGCCGTCATTTGTCAGTGATGGGATGAACGTCGCGGTCCAGAATTATGAGGGCCGAGGCCGCCATGGTGTGGTTTGTTGAACAACTGATTGATTGCGTGGACAGGAGGACATTATAATGGAATGTCCAATAAAAATGCCACTCTGAAAAAGTGTGGTCAGCTCCTGTTAGAGGCTGAAGGTAACAACTGTTCTGGAAATGAGAAGACGTGCACCATGACAGAAACGGACAGCACTGTTACGGGTTAAGGTTCGGACAGAGCCGTCCATCACCACCTGTTCTGATGCAGGAAACCAAGCCCCTGCCAAAAGGCCACAACCTTTGAACCCGCCCAAATTAAGAGCGGCCCGAGAAAGGAGGCAGGGGCAGGGTGAACAGCTGCTGGTTCATAAGTAGACTCGATTAATATTTCATCAAAAGACAATGATTTATTTAAGGATGTGTCCAAGAGAAGGAGAAATTTAATAAGAGAAATGATGAAAAAAAAATTGGGACGGTAAGTTTGAGCCATTTTTGAGGTACCTTAGGGGGAACTCAGTGAGGAAAGCACTGGTAATAAACAACACGGACCAGCTGGTGGTCCGGGCCATATCTGCCTCTACCCAACACAGATGTGGTGAACACAGAAAACATATGTAAACAAATGCAGTCCAGATTCCATTAGTTAACATGCATAAAGTGGTTTATCTGAATGAGGAGAAGGGGGGATAAAGCATCTGAAAACATGCCTGGGGGGTGTGGGGGGGTTTGGGGGCGTGGTTCCCACACATCCATCACGCTCGACCATGAGACTTAAAGCAGAGCAGGAAATCAGGTTCCTCCTGCTACAGCTCTATGCACACTTCAAGGACACACACACACAGACACCGTGTCTACAAGGAGGGAGAGACGGGAGGCGAGACACCTCCCTCTCTTGTCCATCTCTCTCTCTCACTCCAAGCTTCACACCTGCTCTCATGACTTTAACATTAGTCCTCACTCCTGTTCTCTGTGCATGTCAGCAAGAGCAAAACAGAGAGAGGAAGACAAAGAGAGGGAGGGATGAGAGGAGAGGTAGATGAACAGAGAGAGGGAGGGATGAGAGGAAGAGATGTTGGAGCAGTGCTGCACTCACCAGAAAGACTCTGTAAGCATCTTTCCTTTTCACGGGACCCCAGCACGAGTCTGTGTCGTTGTACTTCAGCACAGGACTCCCAGCACGGCAGGAGTTATTCCCACTGAAACACAAACAAGCGCCATACACTACTGCTCGAAAAGCAACAAGCTAACCAAAGGTCGGAAAGGTCACTAGTCATGGTGCAAGGGTAAAGAGAAATGACATCCCATCAGCTCCCACGGTGAACTGATCGGAGAGGAAGGCCGCGGAGTAAGTGGTACGCGGGTAAACGCTTCTCTCATTTACTACACATCATTCTCCACTCAAATGATTCTGGTGGAAAATAAGCCATTAGTGAATCCCTGAAGTCTTCAGCAGCTCCGTCAGCCAGACTTCTCAAAGAAATAACAGGCAAATTTCAATCTCTGCTATTTCCCAAAGGGTCAGAGAGGCACACAGGTTGAAGCTGTTGGCGTAGGGTAATTTGATAAGCGGTGTTCCATCTCCAATCTTAGCAAAAGAGTCCCCCCCGATTTTACTCCAGACTGTCCTCAAAGATAGAGGTCGTGTACAAAGGTAACAAGAAATAGGCTCGTGTATTTCATTCTTTTTATTAGATTTATTTTTTTTCCCCCCCAGTCAAAATGACCCGCCAATAATCTGGGACACCTAGGTGGTGTTAATAATTTAGATCCCTGTGCACACCTTCAGCTGGCCTTCGCAGATACTTCCCGGTGACAGGTGGGAGGATTTACGTACCTGCACCGGTGATGATCGCACCGTAATAAGGCAGAGACTCGAGAAGTGCCACCCAAGGCGACGTACGAAGCTGCCTTGCCCCATATGGGCTTCGTAATGGCTGGCCACTTGGCTAAGGGTTTCAGCGCAATAAAAAGAAGGTCTTTGGAGCCAAACAAGGGCCACATGCTGAGCCACACAGGAGGAAGGGCACAGAGGCTAAAGGCCAATTCAGACACACGGGGGGGTGGAGGAAATGAAGCAGCTTTGTGAAGGGTTGAAGGAAATATGGTGCCTCCGCTGCCTACAGTCAGCAGATGTGCGCCCGGACCAATAAACACACAGACTGGAGTGCTGCACAACGCTAAAACAGGGCAGTGGTGCGTATTTATAATAAATGTAAAAAAGGACTTACCAGGCCACTTCCATTAAAGACATGGGCACGGCCGCAGCGTAGATGGCCAAGTCTCCATACAGGTATACGATGATGCATATGTAGAACATATTGACACCAACTGTAAGAAGAAAACAAGAGTTCATCTCCATGTTAACACCCTCCACCTCTTTTCGAGATGAGTACTTCCTAGAGGGGGAAAAAAAAGGTAATCATAACAAATTCATGACACACTTCTTCATATCTACATCCACTAGCAGATTCGGTACCACGAACCCTCTCTCTCGCCTCTGGGGATATTAATCAGCCCGATTAATAAAGTAATCACTAAACGATAAACGCTGCCTCGAGCTCCTCCTCCACGCACCACCACACGCCTCCACCCGTCGCGGCTGAAGTGATGAGAGGACGGGAGACAAAACAGCGCTCGCGAGACATCCATCATGCACTTGAGTTCCTGTGGGCATCTCCAGCGGCCCTGCTGGCCACATCAGCCGATCATTACTGCCAAGCAAATTAGAGCTTACACTCTATTAAAGCCAAATGAAAACGCTAATGGTATATGTTTAAATGGCCTTGATTGATGCATTTTTTGGCAAAGCAGAGGGGGGTGTGGTGGGGAATGCCGTCTGCTTCCTGTCAATCGCTGTAGGATTAGTGGAGGGAGGCAAATGAAGAAATATGAGATGTCAAGTAGTTTACCCTGTTTTATTCCAGTTAGTACAACTCTATTATATTTCTACTATGAAATCTTAACCCCTTACCTGCATTATTACAACTCTATCAGGGTGATTTGTCCTTAAATTTGAAACAGAAGCACTAACAGGGAGTCAGAAAGTGCAGCCTGCTCTTCAAACTGATGTTTACAGGGCACAAATGATCCTGTAATTGAGCTGGATAGTTATTTTAGAGGAAATTAGACAGCCAAGGCAAACAGACACATTGATTTTTCCCAGTGCCTACTAGACGTGTTCATTCCTCATCATTTCTCCTGTGTAAAAGTTCAATTAGTCGTTCAAAGACAAAATACGCAAGATTTTCAGTCTAAACAACACGGAGGCTATGCTAATGTTTCAAAAGAAACACAATTAGCGATCTGTGTAATTTTTCCTATTATTGAAAAACACCTTTGCCAACAGTTCCTGAGATTAGCAAGATAACTTTGCATTAGGCATTCACACCCAGTTCCGATTTTCTCTTTGACATATTAATGTTGGGGCATTTAAACACAGCCTACACAGAGAGAAGATGGCACGGCTCCCACTGCCATATTTTAGATTTATTTTTTCAGTGGACTGGAATATGACTTCGGCTAAAATTGTGGCACTAGTGGTGGGAAGGTTACACGCTGAAGAGCTTCACGGATAAACTAGCAGCCATCAAATTCCGCGTGAGTTGGTGGGAGGATACGTTTACGGCCCTTGTTCAAAGCCCTTCTCCCTCAATCCTCCCTCCTGCATGGATGGCTCATTAAGATCTCGAAGTCCTCGCAGGAGCTTGCTATTACTTTACACTAAACCATAATCTCACAGTGAAGTTCAACTTAGCCACCGATAGTGTATTTTGGGTCTTCTTGTCCCTCTTTAACCTCAGGATTTAAAATAGGTGGCGGCGTATTTATAAAAATAGCCCACGCCAACATCCTGTTAGACAGTAGTAGCTATATGCTGTTTAAATGTCACAGAAAAGCAGAGCACGCCCAGCTCCCGTCCTCGGCTCGGTGTGAATCGGGGAGGCCGAGCGCAAGGTCCACACTCCTACTGGCGGGGGACGTCAAGGATCAGGACATCGTCCCATTGGCTGTCTGTGCTCGGTCCCTTGAGGCCTGCAACCGTACTCCAGCAGTTTTAGCCTTTACTTAAAAAACCTACAGGAACGGCCCATTAATTCCCCACAGAAGCAGCGCCGCAAATATAGAGATGAAGGGATAGAATCCACATGCCGTCCTTCTGAAATAAAAGGAGCCAATGATGCTCAATGTCCTGATATAAAGGCAGCTGTATCTCCACTTCATGGTGCAGTGAAATTGCCCACTTTGCTTTAAGCCACAACCCATAGGTGTACAACCTTCCGGCGCCTGTACTGAAAAGCATTGCCAAAAACGTCTATAATAAAACAAGACTCTATTAGAGAAGCAAAGAGACGATCCTTACGGAGGCCGACAAACGCTTACATTATCTCGGTCACTAGTGTGGAGTACAAATTCACAATCCATGCCTCTTCCTTCTTGATTGTATACATTTTAAAGGGCCGTGTGCCCGGCTAATTCATTTACAGTCAGCTTCCACACTGCATTAGGACTCATTTTATATCTTTGACCGATCAAGGTCTTCTTTCTTGGGCACCAGGAAGGCCAGCCTGCTCGGTACAGCACCGGGAAAGGCGTGAGTGCAGGGGGGCCATCTTAACACCAACGGCCCTAATAGAATAATCTAGAGGCGATGAAGCGAGAGACTGGCGGGAGAGGGCTTTGCGCTCCTGCTGAAAGCACGAGGGTGTGTGTGTTTATAACCAAACGTGCAAGGGCGTTCGTGCGCGAGCGTGCGTGAGGGTACGTCAACGTGTAACGAGTGCACCACCTAGTGGACGAGGTTTGCGAAGACACGTGGTTGAAATGGTGCACGGAGACAGTGGGGTATGAAGGTATTTCTAGTGCCTGACATTTTTTTTTTCCCTCAACGTTGCGACGGCGCCAAAAGTGATGTTGTTGAGATATTGCACTGCTGTATAATAGACCGTCAAGTCAGCCACCAGTAGCATGGCCAGCTCACAGACAGCAAATGGTGGGCAGACTTATGAAACCTCTCCAAAAATAAATACATTACTGAATGAATAATATGAATAAATGAATGATTTACCAGATGAGAAAAGAGCCTTCACCTGTAGTTCAAGGTGAAAACCATTGTCATTTCAATTTGCCTCAGCAAGGTTTCCATTATCTGGGCGTTCGGTCTCTACCTGTGCCTCTGCCAGGCTGCTGCAGTGTGTAGACACAAGATTAAACTCAGCAGTGATGGTGTCTGAGTAGGTAATTACAACCAAAGGCAATTTAACAATTTCTAATTACATCCCATTATCAGCCAATAACTCTGCTCATTGACATTAAGGATTAAGGAAAAAGTAAAAGGTATGACCTTCAGTAGCTACTCTGGTTAAAAGAACAGGTTTCACAACTGTTTTAACCCATCCAAGCTTTAACTTGACACAGACCTAGTCCACATAAGTATGTGGACACCCTCCTAATAGAGTTCTGGGCTGTGTTTGAAATCGCCTACTAGATACTACTCACTGGATAATGGTATTACCAGATAACATATACAAAGGTACAAATGACAAAACTTCCAGTATGCGAACAGAGCCATCTTTGTGGTGCATTACATCCTATCCTGCAACAGCAGCAATTTGGATAATATTGGATATTATATTGCATACTACAACAGAGACAAATATCCAGTATACAGTATTTACTAAGTGCAGTATACAGTATGTAGTAAGCTACACACTTTGCCAACAGGTGTATAAAATGTGTACAAAATCAAGCACACAATCTCCAGGAAGAGTCATGCTGAAGAGCACAGTGACATTAAAATGTGATGTCACCAGAGGACACCCCCTCTGGCACCAGTCAGTTCATGGTCGTTTCTGCCTGACCAGATCTGCCCCAGTCTGCAAACAGCCACAAGGCAGCAGAGCACAGAGTCACAGAGCAGGGCCCGAATAGCATGGGGGGGCATTCATCGCTGTGCTTTTTTGCCTTGTTGAATTTTGCTCTGTTGCATCATTCAGTGGAGGTCCACACTGCGCGAGACCCGTATACTGGAAGCTCCCTGAACTGGTTTCCGTGTCTGAGCAGCTGCACAAAACCCCAAGATTGCTATGCATTATGGGAAGCATCAGCTTGAGTGGTGTCAAGCACGCCACCAATGGAGCAGTGGAAGTGTGTTCTACAAAGTGATGAACTACACTTCACTATCTGACAGTCTAATAAACACTTCTGGGTTTGGCAGGCACTAGAAGAACACTACCTCCCAGAATGCAGTGTGCCTTTAGTAAAGATTGGTGGAGAAAGCATAATTAGTCCTGGAGTGTTTTTTTCTTCGGTGAAGGATAACGTTAATGCTACAGCATAGAAACGCTTTTTAGAAAATGATGTGCTTCAACTCCCAAGTAAACAGCATAACTGTCATAGCTTGACAAGTTAGGTATAGAAAGAACTTCAGAAGGATCTGAACCTCATTGGGTGAATTGTGTCAAAGACTTCAAGCAAACCTTCTCTTCCACTGCCTGACCGTTACAAATCTTCTGCTATGCCTTCTTAGATACAAACATACCAGAAAGAAATAAAGAAACACTGAAAACATGCCGATCCAGTCAAACATGTTTCTCCAATTCCTATGCAGGACTACAGTTCCTGTGGGCGAGATCTCACAAATGCACAAGCTCTCAAAACGTGTGTAGTACCCTCACAAGTTTAACTCTTAAAGCAAAAAAATACAACAATGCAAGAAACTGGTCGATTTTCATCTTATTTATTATTTCTAATATCACATTTGACCGATACGGTTAGAAAGCAGAAGGATTTTAAAGAAAAGCTACTGCTGTCTTCTGCTTCTTTAGCCATCAGTCCGGGACTCTGATCAATAAACATATTCCCTGCAGAGACATTTCCCCCTCACTATAAACAACAAAAAACTCGACATTCGGATAAAGCCTATAACAAATTGATCGCTATGAGAGGAAATATATTTCATAAAAACTCTTAATGGTCACACTATTATGCAAAGATCCAAGTCACTGATTCCATCAGCAAACAATATGGGTTTTACATACTACAAGAGTCATATTTGAAACAAACTTGTCATAAAAGTTAACGGTGGATATACAGGAAGTACGTTTTCCATCAACAGATCATATAGATCCTACAAATCTATGTCAATTCTGTGCCAATATAAATCCCCATATCCCAGTCATCCCACAGAGTCTTGTAAACTCAAACTGCTTCAAAAATAAAAAATAAAAAGAAAAATAATCTTATAATAATGTTTAATGAAAACGACTGTACAGAAACCCACTGTGGCTTTCGTGCTACTGTATTCACGCTGACAGGATAGCGGCTGATGGCCAAAATAATGCAGCCTTTGCTCCTCAGCAACCACTAGAGGGCAGCAAAACTACAGCAGGCTTCAACAACTACACCTTCTCCCCTTTGCCCCCAGCAAGCCTTTGATACACCTCCAGTGGGGTGGAAGACACCCAATAGCAGAAAATAGCCAATGACCGTTGTGTTTAACTGGACTAATGTGTGTCACAACAAATTAAATTCAATCATCAATAGCAACAACAACAAAATAACTCAGTTGCCCCCCCCTCCGAAAAATGTGTGTGTGTTTTCACTTTGAACATATGCGAATTTTTACCTTTATTGAAAAACATGGAGGCCATTTGTCCCATCTCGACTCTTTCCAAAATTTCGAAGTGGTCCACTGACCCTTTACGCACACGCACACAAAGAAGCAAAATCTTAACAACAGAAACACAGTAATATAAAAGTAAGAAATTCAAAATGTACATTACTCACGGACAGAAAGAATTGGTCGGGTCTCGACCTGGTCGGACTGTCCCCGGGTGATGACCTCATCGTCAGAATAATCAGAGCTAGAGTCACTATCTTTGATCTGGAGAGAGAGAGAGAGAACATAAATGAAAGATTGGATCGTTCACTCCAAACACTTCCATTTCCAGAATACCCACAACTTTTAGTCCCACCACAAAACCTACAGGATGTTGCATCTTCAAAAAGAACCACCGAAATAATGCAAATACATGCATACATTACACACACAAATATACTTTAACTAAAACAGGCTCAGAGACAAAACTTACAATACTTCATTCTGTCAATCAAACCAAAAATAAGCAAAGAAACGTGTTTTTGTAACAACAAAAAATATATATAGTGTAATGATGCTGCCTGTCCTGTGGGGCACTGGATTCAACTCCTTGTCCAGAGACGTACACAACACTACACAAATAAGAGTCAGTCTCCCAACACCACACTATTAAACCTCGGTAACATGACTAAAATTATAAGATGCTCCGGATAAGAGCATCTGTAAAATGTACAAGGCTGCAGACAGCCTGGTGGTAATTTGCTTGGGAAGAGCAAATGATTCAGCATGACAAATATCTCTATAAAGTTAACCATGTGCCAAAAGTATTAGTCAAAATTACAAAATATCACAAAATATTTGTAGTCAGCTGTTCCCTTCGCTACCATTTTTGTGTTTGTTGCTTTGGATTTTATCCTTTGCTAATTTCTGTTATTTTCTGCTTCTACGTATTGACATTTTTCAGTGGGGGTGATACGCTGCCGTATACCTGCAGTCTCTTCTGAGCAACTGGAACATGGAGAGGCAATGCACTGATGAATCACACCTTCACCATCACATCTGTATTATTTATTTCACTTGATTAGCTAAAATGTTATCTAGTTCATTATTAAATGAATCAGCTGGCTATACAAAGTGACTCACCATGTCAAGATAGCTAGCACACTGTTCACATGCTAATTATACATCAAGCCCTTGCCGTGTACGAGAGGGCGGTGTTGTGTTTATGTTGTTTAAAAGAAAACGTCAATCACAGGCACATAAGTGGCATGTTGATCTCCATTGGCTGTTTTTCTTAAATATTGCACTTTGCATAGCTATGTTGTGTCTTAACTGCAATACTGTTTTAAATGTACCTGCTAAATTTAAATAAAAAAATAAAATAATAATAATTTTTTAAAAAAGGAATAAATAAATTAGGGGGGGGGCAGTCATGGCCTGGTGTTAGAGAACTGGTCTTGTGACCGGCGGGTCGTGGGTTCGATTCCCAGGCCTGAGGCCATGACTGAGGTGCCCTTGAGCAAGGCACCTAACCCCAACTGCTCCCCGGGCGCCGGGCTAGGGCTGCCCACCGCTCTGGGCACGTGTGATCCACAGCCCCCTAGTAATCACTAGTGTGCGTGTGCCATATTTTGTCAATTGTGATTTTTTACACCGCAATCGAAATTTATCCTCCACTTTTAACCCATCTGTGCAGTTAGAACACACACACTAGTGATTACTAGGGGGCTGTGGATCACACGTGTGTGTGTATGTGTGTGTTCTAATTGCACAGATGGGTTAAAAGCGGAGGACAAATTTCGATTGGGGTGTAACAATCACAATTGACAAAATATGGCACATTTACATTTAAATATAAGATTTTATAAAAGCTAGCAGGATTATAGCAATTATAAACAATAGGATTTGTTCTTTCTAAGCATTTCCAATAAGGTTTTATATTTTTTCTGATTTACTACAGTCTATGTAAATGTTTTCATGTTTAATAATGCTGGTGCCAAACGGCCTCTCACCCCCTCACCTCCTCCTGTTCTCTCCTCTTCCAGCGCAACAGGGCGTTGGCAGCAGCCATGGCCTCGATCACAAACGTCGTCGTCATGTAACTGAGAGCAGGCAGGGTGAACAGGAACACATTCTAAGAAAGGCTTCCTGTTGTCCACACTTGGTTAATGTCAATGTTTTGAAGAAAAATGAAATGGGCCAAATATCGAGCACAGCTTCTACAAACATGAAATGATTCTTCCTCATTCGCCTTTATGTGTATAAAAGGATCAAAATAAAATGCATAGCTAAAAAATGGTTCTGTATGCTTGTCAGGATGCCCGACCTTGACATTTATTTATTCATTCATTTCTGAGAAACAGTCTGACAAATGTGAGCAAGCCATGTCAAATTTGCCTGTGTGACATCGATTCAACACGTCAAGCTACACACATAGCAATTCATCTTTCAACAGGAGAAGAAAGTGACAAAGCAAAAAAGTTCTGTGTTATATTCATCCACTGCATTCTGTTATTCATCCCAGACATGATATATCTAGTACATCACAATCTGCTGCTGCTCGGCAACACATGCACACTAGCCAATCAATCAGTCCAGCTACAGCTGTGAAAGGCATTAGCAGAGAGCTACCCTGACCCAGGTACAACACTGGATTTAACTAAGGCCTCAGGTAGAGGTGGTGGTGAATTAAACTAGAACTACTTACCTCATAAAAGCCAAAAAGCAGATGAGTGCCAGACTAACTACCCACCCCGCTGTGGAAAATGCTTTGGGCATGGTCAGCGCACCAGTACCCACAATCAAGTTGAACATGTACACCAAACCAACCTGGGAACACACAAAAGTGCTACCTTAAGCAATTTAGCAACATGCACATGTATAAAAACCATAATGTGAAGTGAAACAATAGTCAATAATATAATTAATAAGCTATTTGTAAAAAAAAAATAATAATAATAATAATCAAATAAAAAATGTAAAAAACAAAAAAAAAACTATCACACGTCCTCTTTTTTGTGCATTCATCATGTATGGAATTTGCTGACAAAGTAGGCTCCAATTATTAGCCTTCACAATGGACCCTAACCTCATTAAGCACAGCTTTTGGGAAGCTAACAAGTGAGAAACTGATGTGAAGATGTTCAAAACTTGATGACACTAGTTTTGTCACTTAATTTATACCGTAGTTTTGTTATGTACACGTCAATTGGGGGGGGGGAAACACCTGAAAAAACTGTGCAAAACTGTGCATTTGCTTTTTATATAAAGACGACATGAACTTGTCTAGCTGTTTGTGTGTGATAAAAGCATTTTACATGATAAGTTTTGTTGGGTACACAACTTTTCCATAAGGTAAACCCAATGTTTTTTCCTTTCTCCCCATTTTCAATGTACAAAAACACCATCTGTTGAGTTTGAATATCCTGGCCTATTGCCCTGTGTTTATTTGTCTTCTCTTTACCTTCTTGAAAGTTGCATACATAGCACTCAAACATTAAGTAGTATCATCTTGCATATACTGCAGGGTTTATCAGATCATGGGTTGTCAATACTGAGCTAAAGAAATGTTTGCCAAAGATAAAAGCCCACAGAGTAAATCGTTTTGTTATGTCTAATGGATAAGACTATAGGAAATGCATACCAAAGCAGAAATTCTAGATCTAACATATAGACTTCAGCTGATCTCAGCCACTAAGAAGGCCTTTTCTAAAGCAGAAGTCTTTTTGCAATGCATGCAGCTGTCTGTCATTATTTCTGCATATTCATTGTACTTGTTTTCCCTTGATAGAAAAACATCACCTGACTGGTGATGCATACTTCACCGGATTGGTGTTCACAAACTGCCATGAGACCTTTGTATCTTCGGTCAAATACATACTAGTTCCACTGATGTCTACAATCTTATTTATGAGCAAAGTTTGACTTTCATAAACGTAAGCTTAACAGTCTACTTTGAATGTCCAGCTGTCTAGCCCTCGATTTATGGATCAGCTACCTCATAGCATGCTCAAAAAGCACATTTTGGCTATGTAGTGTTATAACTACACTTTCTCATTTCAAAAGCAATACCAAGATATCCAACAGTCTTCCCAAAATGTAAGAAAACTGTTTGCCAACACAAGAAAACAGGACTATCTGTAAACCTAATATTACTTTAAACCGATGATCAACCACGATATATGAGAGCGTGAATGGAACAGTTATGGCATTAATCTTAGAGTAAATTGTTTTTGTTTGCTAGTTTTCAAGTCTATGTAGATCTAATACTAACGTCGGCTCAGAAACCCTAAATATCAATGCCAGCACAGATTCCCGGCGTTCAGGTCCTCAAGGTCTCCAAGAAAGGATTGGGGCTGTTTATCCATTTCATGAGCAATAACACAAAGACAGAACATGAGACGTGTCTAATGATTAGACAGTAGAAGACAACACAAAAGAGCATCGACGTGTAACAGATACACACACACACAACATTAAGAGCAATATCTCTTAAAACATTAAGAGATAAAACGTGCGAATGCTGGACATATTGGATTCGGCTCCAATGAAGTATTGCAAAACGACTCTGCGTGTTGACACCAGACGCAACACTTACAAACGGTGAGTACGGTTCCCCCGTCTCGGTGATGCCTCCAGCCATGGTGACGGGTCCCCGCTCACTCCCACACGGCCGACAAATGTGGCGCACCTGCGGGGAGGGCGACAAGCAGGTAACCTCACGGATCCTAGCTCGCTAGCTGGGCCAGGTTATCCCATCAGCGATCTGTAGAGTCTATTTTGTCAGCATGAGGGGAAAAACCGAGCAAAACTTGCACTTAAGTACCTAGTTTAACTAGTACTTTATCTGCTTTCTTGGTCTGTAACGCAATTAGATACAGGGTTGCCAGGTCCTACAAAAATATCCCGCACCCCAGAATTTTTACTCGCGGCTGGATTTTTAAACAAGCCCAATTTGGCGTGAAAACCGCGAACCTGGCAACTCTGATTAGATAGGCCAGTTGCACGGCTAACTCGCTAGCTCGGATACACTTACGGTACGATAAACCAGCCAGGAACGATCTTAAACCTCACAATCACGTTAAAACAGCCTGATCAGAACCGATAACCGCGTCTAGGTGAGGCGACCACTCACCCGTCTTCACCGACCGGTGTCGGTTGTGTTTTGTTCGGACAGCTAGCGGTAGCTAGCGCGCTAACCCGGACCACCAAACCCCCGAACACGGAGCCGCCGCCGCCGGGTGATTTTTGGCGAAGTAACGGCGTCACACTGCGGGGGAAGCGGCCTTACGAGCCACCAGCGGGGGCGTGAACGGTAAATGAGACCGTGTAGAGGCGGCCATCTCCCGCAGCTCCGTTAGCCGACTCGTTACTGTCACCCTAAAGCCGCTGAAGTTGAAGCGGAGAACCGACGACTTTGGGTCGGACCAGTCTGGACGTGAACGGCGCAGGCGCGAACTTCTGGTCACGAGAATAATTTTACTTTCTTTTTAAATGCCAGTTCAGTGTGCAGGAAGAAACCCGTTTTTAAGGATTTAGGGATTGAATAGTCACGTTGTATCAGGGGTGAAAAATAAGCACAAGTCACACAAACAGAAATAATGTATAACTAATAAAATGTTTTATCCTACAGCATGACAATGATGTGTGTGTTGTGGAGGTACAGACAGATCATAAGGTTCAGTCCCCCTGATTCTCCTTCACTTTTACACATCGGTAATATCATAATATCTGATAAAGCAGTTTTGCCGGTTTCCATTTGTCGTTGATTTATTTCTTTTTGGGCGTTTATTTATTTTGTTCATTATATAATCGCTTTTGGATTAGTACATTTGCTTGTTTTGTGGCACTGAATAATCAGATTAACTTGATGCAGTTATTCAGCTTAAATTAATTCAATAAATTAAAAGGCAATAAATTAAAATGCAATAATTTTAAAAGGCATTTAAATAAGTACCCATGGGCATTCTTAAATAACTGATACAATTACATTTAATAGCCATATCATTTGGATAAATGTACTTCGCTTGAGGATAATGTGTACCTGAAAAAATAACAGGCTACGTCCTTACAGACGGTCGATGGAACAACTGAACTTATGTGCAATTAAACTTTTAATGACATTGAACAAAAACACTGTGAGAGAACTGTAGGTTATTTTAAACCAACGCTCTGATAAATACTTTTGTATCAGTTATTGTACATACTCAATACCATAAAACCTTTTATTTACATACAGGCCCGTCGCGATGGGGCAGGCAAACCAGGCAATTGCTTGGGGCCCCAAGCTGGCCTGGGGCCCCCAGACAACAACAGGTTAAGAATTAAATGCAGCGACAAACTGTGTGAGCCCCCTTTACATTCTCAAAGTCATGAGCAATGACACTGTTCTCAGAATCCCCCTCAAAGGGGCCCCTCCCACCAGCTGCTGAAGGCAGGCAGACACTGTCCTGGCAGACAGCCAAGTTTTAGACGCCGGCAAATATGAAACTTAACCATGAAGCGAATTTATCCATCAGGAAGCCAAAAGAGAAAACAAAAGAAGGAAGAGGAACACAAAAAAACTAGTGGTGGGCCGTTAACGGCGTTCGTTAATTTGATACTCTTATCGGGCGATATAAAAATTATCGCCGTTAATATATCTACTAAATGGGTAAGCAAACTATGATGACTTTCAACTTGACAGTTTAGCTCGGCTGTATTCCTAACCAAATTGCACAGTAGGGGCGAGAACGAGTTTTCAAACCTGTGAATTAAAAATCGTACGTGTGTTTACATGGATGCAGCCACGAAGTCGCCAGGTTTGCTTCATGGAAAATTCATTTTTAGGAACGTAAAATATTACCGGAGCGGAGCTCGGAGCGGTCGTTTTCTGCATGGTCCTAGCGCTAGATTCGTCGCTATTTAAATATTTATTTTTAACCGTTAAAACTTCAGAGGACCAAACCGGCTTTTGAAAAAGTCCCCCCCAAATTATGTCCGTGAGATTAAATGTACTAAATGTTGGCTTACATTTCAAATATCATGTTTAGCTGAATAAACATGTTATCAACCCCTTTTAATATACAGTATGTAGGCTTACAAATTCATGTTTAACTGAATAAACCGTTGAACACGAGTAGCCTACATTTAATTGAGCATGTTTTTTTTTTCTTCAAGTATCAAAGTAGAACAGCTTCCTCAAGCAGTCATTGATGCATTTTGGAAACAGGAGATGAGCCCCTGGTCTAATGCACCCTCTGTATTAAGAAATCCTATCTCAAAAACTGACTTTTAGTCATTACTTGGGTAGCACGCATATGAGCCATTTTAATATAGATTAATTTCAAGATTTCAGTGAGATTAATCTAGATTAAAAAAATTAATCTATGCCCACCCCTAAAAAAAACACAAGACAGTGGTAAGTAATGATTTACACTGGATAAATTAGGCCTACCTGTACAAATGGTGTAATTTAGCAGCAGGTAGGCTAAAAACAATATATACGTCCCGGGTAATCCCATACTTAAATCTGCTATGTTCAGCTACAAGTAGTAAATTTGTAAAGTAGTTAGTTTGAGGTGTATATGCTGTGGTTCTTGAAGGTGGACTGCGGCCAGATATGTTTTTTTTTTTGGCCGGAGGGGGGTTTGGGCATGAGATTTCTGGTGTGGAGGTTGGGGGGGCCCCGGTTGGTGTCTTTGCTTGGGGCCCCCAAATACCTTGAAACGGCACTGTTTACATACTTTGCGTCGTTTTAGCGAACGGCAATATGGAAACAGAATCTTATACAACACCAGGCGTCCCTAAACCCCTGAAGTCACTGCAAAGCAAATCCACCCAAAATATTTTTAAAGGTAGATATATAATTTGTCTCTGGCTAACTTTACTTGCGTATGTCTTATAGGTCTATTCACAAAATCATTTTACATCCAATATAATCGTACAGCATCTCTCAGCATACAAGGTGGCTCAGAGCCTCTGCCATACAGTGGCCGCCTTTCCCTTCTACGACTATAACCGATAGCGTCTCTCTACACCTTGTTCAGAATTATTATGCAGGTGACATAAGATACGGTAATGTCAGTAAGTTAACCCTTTTATGTTATTTAAATGATGCCTGAACTCAAAATATCTCTCATGTACTCTCGCATGTTCATTAACAAAACTCAAGGTCAACAGAAAAAAGCACTGTTCACGATTATTATGTAAAACAGTAGCCTACTTAAGAACAGTGTCAAATATATGTACAAATTCAACCTGATTTGCACTTATATATGCAAATTGTTTTTGCTGATGCTGTTTGCATCAGTGAATGTCATCCAGAGCTACAGGTGGGAAGCATGAGCTACAGTACTGTCGTGAACCTGCACCATATCCCTTCCACCAGAGCAAGAACGGCTGCTCCAGATACGTGCAGTGTGCCTCCGAGTTAATTTTCATTCCCATCTTGCACACAAAAAGGACCAAGTTGTTCATCAGTGATTGTGGCCCAAAACATGATACCACCACCTTGCTGACGCCGGTCATATTGGAGCAAAATAGCCATTCACAGTCCAGAATATAGCTCATCCATCTGGTCCATCTAATGTTGCAGGTAAAGATAACTTTAGACAGGTCTGACCATGTAATTTTTTTTAGCCCATCGTATACTCATTTGTTTTTTGTGAAGCGGGGGCATTTGATATAGCAAACACTTTTGCTTTACAGCAAGTCATTTTCTTTATTTGTCCCAATTCCCAGGCTTGTTTTTTTCTTGATGGTTGACATAGGTGTTTTTGCAGCTTGGCTTTTGATTCGTGAGATCCCAAGCTTTAAAACTATGAACCTTGACTATTCTGCAAAAACATCTTTATTGTGCAGTAAACATGCTGAATTATCTTGGAGATTTTCCAGTGTTGAGGTATTTTCTTATTGTCTTCTCTGACAATATTTTTTGCCTGTTGTGAGATCTGTTTTTGCCCATTTTAAACGGTGCTTATTATGAACACTAACAACCTTTGGCAAACAAAAAGACTGACTAAAAAAATGAAGGAAAAAATGCAAACAGCAAAGTGAAGAACAAATACTAATTAGAGGCCAATTAGGGACTGATTTAGAGCAGCTGTGCTAATTAATTAAAGGATCTTTTGACATGTAGCCAAAAATACACGGATACATAATTCTGAACACTGTAATCTGCCTCATTAGAATCCTGGAAGAAACTCAGAAATAAATGAATGCACTTCTAATGTCCATGTATTTGTGTCCAATTTATTCATTCAGTTATTTATACTTGTTTATGCCATGTATATTTTATTCCCTTTGAACAGATTTTGTTTGCTCAAATCATGCTTAACTGATAGAGCTTTTCCACTGTTTGTATGAATGATTATGAATTTTCAGTTAATTTGCTTGCGTGAACTGGAAAATTTAAATCTTCTATGAGACACATTAATCTTTATAGGCTATGCCACACTTTCATTTACTCATATAGCCACCCCCTTTGAAATGAGTACTCAAATGAGAAAGGTATTACATTACCCTAAACTTAAGGGTACTGGGTACAGCTTGCACTGATAAAAAGTACTAATTTATATGGTCCACTTGGACTGAAGTCATACTGATCAGGCCCTGTGTCTGCATGAGTTCTTTAGATATAAAGCAAAATCAAAAGAAGCATACCTACAGCACTGGGCATCTTATGAGGTCGAAGCTGAAAAGTTGCTCAGTATTATTATTATTAACAATTATTATCATCCAAGATTTAACATAAGCTGTCTTTATATCTGAGAACCGTTAAAGGTGGTCTTGGGGGGGCAGGGAGTAGCCTCCCCCCGACATGTGTAATCAGCAGCTAAATCCTTAATCAAAAACCAAGACAGATTATGAATGTAATAATCCACACGGTACCTTTCTTTCCCAGTTGGTAGAAAAGAATTTACTTCCCAATTTCACAGAGTTAAGATAGAAAGTAATGAGAGATAAATGAGTTTGCACCACAGTGTGGAAGAGGAAAACAAATCCACTATCAATCATTCAGCAAATTCTTCTACACAGTACAGGTTCAAATGCATCTCCACCCTTTCCACTCTAATCATGTCAGAAGTTGATTTTCAAAAATTGCTTGTCAAAAATGGTTGATAAAACAACAAACAAATTCTTTAAAATAAAAAGAAAATAAGTAAAAAAAACTTGTAAAGTCCAAAAAAACCCTTTGTGCTTTTAAGCACAAAAATACAAAAATAAAAAAACATGACATATAAAATAAAAAAACAAATTCTATTTTAGCCAAATGATATTTTGCAAGAAAGCGAGTTTGCTTTGCTTACATTTTTTTTTTTTTTTTGAAAAAGGAAGCCAGAGGGAGCTCCACACTGGATCACAGTACTCTCAGAACAGTTCTGTTCAAATATCAAGTCAATCAATTTAGCTTGCTTTCATATCTTGAACAGAATCTTACCAAAACCTTTAGTTCATCTGTAATTTAAATGTAAATATATAACTAGTCAACCAGAGTGGGACCACAAATGCTCACAGAAGGTGGAAGGCAAGAAAATAAAAGCTTGTTTTGAAAGCCTATCAAACAACACTTGCACATTTACCCATTTATAGAACTCAAGTCCTGAGGAAACAGCAGTTTATAAAAGTGTAGAAACCTAAAATTAGATTGTCAAGGCTATTATTCAATGAGCAAAAGAAGAACTATAAAAATGGTACACCAAGCAGTACTTTAATTGCCATATTGCTGGCTCAGTGGTAGTATAGCGGCCTTCTCAGAACACAAACAGAGCCATACTGACCTCCGCACAAAATCATGCAAACTAACAAAGGATTTTACAATATGGACCACATGCCAAACATAATCACTATTTGTTTACTTTTTAAAAATTCTCCATATTAAATTAAAAAATTCAAAACATGGTGTACCTTGATATAGAACAAAACATAGCTATTGCTTTCATGGCTATTCATGACAGCCTAAATTAGCCAAATAAGATTGTGCAGAGATAGTCTTACATGTTTATCCTTTAAGGCCTCTGTTGAGTTAGTCTAATACAGAAAACAAGACATGGTAAATAAGCTGCAAGTGTTGATGGGCTTCATCAGAAAGAAAACATGGGAGAAAAACCAGTGCAAGTTATTAGGCTGCTTTTTGTTTGTTTCCCACACATGTCCCTTTATGTCCAAGCTTCACAGCAAGGGCAAAAGGTCACCTTATAACACGTGAAGACTGTATCAATGGTTTAGGGAACTACAATGTCCACCTACAGCTATACAAACAGGGTTTGGAGAGACAGGAACACACCAGCTCTTGTCTGGGAGGAATGGATGGGTGAAAATGAACTGCTAGTTTTCATTTGCCCTTAATATAAAAATACAGCTAAAGGCGTGTTCGATGTCCCCCTCTTCCATTCTGTAGCAGAGATACACAATTAAAATATTTAACTATCTGAGGTCTCCGCTGATAATGTTTATCTATAAATATTTGTACAGATATTATATCTCCTAAAACTGTGTTACTTATGAAGTAGCGTCAAAAAGACTTGCCAATGTGGTTTAGGGGATGTAACTTCACCGTGTAGCTCAACAAATGTTATAGGAACAGACAATTGGAGTTACTTTCTTCCTTAACCCTGTCTTCACAGACTTATGTCTGCTATGTTGAAAAACTATTTAATAAAAGATAACATTGCATTCCTTTCATACCAAGCACGTGTGTGAATATTTGGACATGTACTTATGGAGGAGATTTTGGGTGAGCAATTTGTTAGCTACATTAGCTTCAGTGCTCACATGAAAGTAAACAAACACTGGACAGCAAGCATGTTGGGAAATTGTAAATCTGAAACTTTTTTAAGCTACAAGAAGAATTAGGGTGCACTAAGTAAAATCATTCATACTGGAACAAACTGTTTAACACTTAATTTAGACTTAGACTACTTAATTGTTTATAACCCATGTATACAGATCATTATGCGAAAAGTTTCAAATGTAAGTGACGTCTGGCTAAATGAGTAAGACCACGTGGACTAGAAGCTCAACATACTGCGGTCCCTTAGTCTTCTAATATCGTAGTGTCATGTGGCGAGACCCCAGTCTTTATCCAACAACATTAACAAGGAGAGTGTATATACATCTGCAGGGCAGATGTCTGCAAGCCTGAAATTCCTGAAAGAGAGACCGCGCTGACGTCTTTCACTGGGTTTCTGGCTGAGGTTCCGTCACCATCAGATAACGTCACAGCAGACTTTTAAGCAGCGCTAGCAGCACGCTCTCGTGCGCCCCAGGACAGGCAGGCTGCAGTACGGTGGCCCAGAAGGGCACCAAGCGCCTCTAAAAGGAGAGTGCCACTGCTCCAATACCACGAAAGACTCACCAGCGCCCACCTAAACACAGGAAATTAAAAATCGCTACTGAAGCCTTCTAACACTGCAAGGAAGTGTTGTATGTTTTAGAAAAATGGGCAAAACAAAAGACAAAAGAAAAAAAAAAAAAAAAAAAAAAACCCAAAAAAAAACAAAGGAAAACAAAATAGAACTAAATCAAACACGTGACCAAATCTTGACAACTGCACATTGCACTGATTTCTCAAAAGGGTCCAGAGTCATGCAAACCTAGATCACCCCCTTATTTGAGCAAGCATGAAGCAAAAACACAGCACTATAACTACAGGTCCTGAAGGTTGTTCTGGTTATAGAGGAACCAGGTTCAACCAAAACATGACAGAGAATTTGAATGGGAAGAAAAATGAACCTTAAAAACTAAGCTGAGCAGAGCAGCAATGAAGGCCCAGAACTATGCAATACACAGCCTGCAAGCAAGACTACACACACTCTACTTACTGACTAAGTTATCGCATTATTTTAATTTTTTTTTTTTAAAGGTGCTATTTCTCCCCATTATGATGAACACCTCGTGCTCAATCTCTATCCAGCAATATCTGTGGTTAAAAACAACTTGTATGATTTGTTTTGAACAATAGCTCTTAAGATATCAATGTACTTCTTACCATATGCATTAGGGTACACAAATATTGCCCGGTCTGTCTTAAGCTCGTCTAAGAAGTGTGCCGGTCTACTTAATGCGCTCGTGTGTGCTATAGGCAGCCAGCAGAGCTGCAAGGGTTTGATTAGACCGTCCTGTGGTTGCAGTCGTACCCCCCCCCCCCTCCCGTTAGCGCTCTCCTCCACCCGCAGGAGTGCGGGGGTGGTGCCGACCGGCTAGCTCCGCCTACCACCCCCTCCCTCCCTAACTAGCCCAGCCTAGATCCCTCCCTTTTACTTCCGCAGTAAATGTTTATTTGTTTACTTTTTAATAAGTCCTACTCCGGCCGCGCGAGACGCTAAAACCGCGGCGTGTGATGCAGAGGTTGGTCTTCCCCCTAAGCCCCTCCCCCACCCTTCCCACCCTCCCTCACAGACACAGGGTGCGGGGGCCGCCCCGAGAACGCAGCTCTCTCCGTCCTCCCCCTCCAGCAGGGCAATACACAGACATGGATGAGTTTCCCAGTAACCCTCCCGCAGATTAGACCTGGGCAACAGAGCAGAGGGGAAAGACACACAGAGAAAACAATCTTAGGACATTATCCCCAGACACTAAGGGTTATTCTTAGACCTCTATGGTTTAGAGGATTAATACAATTTTAGTCTAAGAGCAAGTACAACTAATGAGAACACCCACACACACACACACACACACACAGAGTAAAAATGTCTGCAAGGATGGTGTACCTAACAGGCGTGTCCCGTGCCAGCGTGGGGGGCGTCTAAACACCGTAGCAGGCCGACAGGCGTTCCTTCAGCTGCAGGGGGAACTGCTCGCAAAACTGCTGCCAGTTCTCCTCGCCCACCTGGGCTTTGAAGCCGTGGAGGATCTGGAACAGGCATCCCGTTATTCACCGGGCCCCCGTCCGGAGCGGAGAAAGGTCTACGAACGCTCCAGGGAGCCGCCGCTTACCTTATAGAACATGTCTCTCAGATCGTCCTTCGGGTTCACCCAGGAGGCCACAGCGTCGCAAAAGAAAATAAAGTCCTGCGCAGACACCCACAGAGGTCAATAACACAACTCTAGCTGTAGTGAAACTAAAAGCTCCCTGTTGGGGGCAAAATACGTAAAACCATAATGGCCAAAGGTCAGGAAGCACCTCGTACCAATGCATGTGCACGTGTTTTATGTTTACCAATCGTTACCAATTATCAGCATGCGTTTACCCACCTGGACTACACCTCCTGGGTTCACTCCGATCATTAAGCAGATGCCCCTGAAGGCAGAATCTTTCTCCTCATTATCCCTGATGTTTCTGAGCGACTGGCACCTAAAACCGTTTTAACCAAATTTAGACATTAAAAAAATGCCTCCCTGGTGGACACACACACACACACACACACACACACACACACACACACACACACACACACACACACCAAGTCCCTTATCCTAAACAAGCCACCAAGACGAGAGAGAAGCGCTCACCAAGGGCGAATGAACTGCGGCAGCATGGGCGCCACCTCCTGAGGGCAGACGTAGCCGAGCCGACCAATCGTAATGGCTGTTCCGGAAGAGAACGCAACAACACGTCAACACGCAGCAAAGCCGTCGAGCCTCTAGACTGCAGCCACATTCGAACTGGAACCTGAAACTCCAGACGAGCCTCCGATTTCTCGTGTCCACGTTAAAGAGTTCACGGCTGTCGAGCGCGGCGCACAAAGGCGACGTCGAGTTACTTTCGCTCGCACCGTGCAGGTTTTGTGCCACATGTAACGTTGGTACCTGTGTTCTCCAGTAGAGTCTTGGGTGTGTTGGGTCGGTTTATGATCTCCACCAGGTTGTTGAGCACCAGTCCCACGTACGGCTCCATCTCTGCCCCTGAGGGGGGTAACAGGCATTCAACTACCACCCAGCACCACTGGTCTGGCCTAAGCTTTGTTTAACCGTCTGGTTTCCCTTCTCCGTCCACTCCCGAGCCTCCCACTGGGGCGGGCATGTAAAGACATCCCAGCTGCCTGTCTCACCTGTACAGTCACCACCTGCCTGCTTCTCGTCACCTGAGCCTGTCGAGATATCAAACACTCTGACTAGTCTGTCTGCCACAATGCCACTGTTGCGCTAAGAACATCACAGCAAAACCTCGTATTAAATGACAACATGAGTAACTGCACGTTTCTGAGCCTGGAGTCTTAGTGCCCTAAAAACGCCCATGTTCACTACTATAACCACCGGAGGAGAAACTCACCCATCTGTATGGAGATCTCGCCAATGGCCCAGGTGGCATTGTTGCAGACGGAGATAAACTCAGGGTTCAGGTTGAGGCCGAGAATGGGCATGAACTCAGCTGCGCACCACAAACACACACACACACACACACACAAGTCAGCTCCAGGGTCAGTCAGTTTCCTGTTGCTTTAGCATGCCTCTGCAGAGGTGCGACTCACCGATGCAGGGTTTGACATGAAGGAAGCAGGCTTTGGTCAGGTCCCCCAGCAGGGCAAAAGAACTCTGACGCACCTCCGGCATGGTGTCCTGTGGCCACACAACACATATTACTCTCTCCACCCCCCCGGTATCCGTACACCCCCCTCCGTGTCCACAACCGAACCTGCATGCACTGGAAGAGCAGAGTCATGATGTTGCTGCGGGCGACCAGCTGCTCCACGTGGCCCCCCAGGCCCTCGGCCAGGCCGCTGAGCAGGTCCAGGGCCACGATCATGAAGTCCTTATCGGGGGCCTCGTACTGCTCGGGGTGCTGGTTATACATCTGTCCCAATCACAGACACGCAGGACAGCAGCATTAACGTCGTCCAAGGACATCCCACACCGGCCTGATTGCCTAACCTCCCACAGGGATTAGTGTAAGACAAGCCTCAGCTAATGCATATCCAACGGAGGGCAGAGTGTGTGTGTGTGTGTGTGTTTATGAGCATCAGGCATGCGGGAGGGGGTGGTGGTAAGACGTACACGCACCATGGCCTGAGCGAGGGTCTTCTGAACCAGGGTGACACAGCGCTGGTAAACTGGCTCACAGTAGGGCAAGAAGCCACTCTGCAAAGCTGTAGCCACTGACGACAGACACTAGAGAGAGAGAGAGAGAACATGTTGGTCCGTATGGTGATGTGTGTCTTCCTCTCAGCCTACAGCAGGCTGAACGTACCTCTAGTAAAGGGAAGAGATCCTTGTCCTCGTCTTTCAGTTCGTTCCATTTCTGGATGAGCGGGGGCATCAACTTCTGAATATACTCCTGTGAGAATGAGAATACCACAACTCTGAGCGTGCAGCTAATTAATAATAGAAAAAAAACATTAAGATTTTATACATTACACAGTTCAAAGCTAAAAAGAACATGTGAGAAGTGTATTTATGATTATTAAAGCAGCCCCACCGTACACTCACCGGCTGGTTGAGGTGGTGTCCCACAGAGTCAGCCAGTGTCCCAATTGCATCATACAAAATGAGCAGATTTTTGTGCTGGTATTTCCCGAAAGCAAAGACCAGTGTGTCCAGAATGAAGCCCAGATAAGGAACCAGCTCCGTGCAGGCCTCCTCTTCAAGAGTGGCAAACGCACTGCGGCACAGAGAAAGGCAGAGAAGAAAACTTCAGAAACACCGCTATACTTTCACCTTTAGGCTCCAGGAAAACAGCCACGTGAGACGCTGGAGCACCCCACCCTCCACCCCCACACACCCCGCCCTCCGCCCCCACACACCCCGCCCTCCACCTCCACCTCCACCCCCACACACCCCGCCCTCCACCTCCGCCCCCACACACCCCGCCCTCCACCTCCACCCCCACACACCCCGCCCTCCACCCCCACACACCCCGCCCTCCGCCCCCACACACCCCGCCCTCCACCCCCACACACCCCGCCCTCCACCCCCACACACCCCGCCCTCCACCTCCACCTCCACCCCCACACACCCCGCCCTCCACCTCCACCTCCACACACCCCGCCCTCCACCCCCACACACCCCGCCCTCCACCTCCACCTCCACCCCCACACACCCCGCCCTCCACCCCCACACACCCCGCCCTCCACCCCCACACACCCCGCCCTCCACCCCCACACACCCCGCCCTCCACCTCCACCTCCACCCCCACACACCCCGCCCTCCACCCCCACACACCCCGCCCTCCACCCCCACACACCCCGCCCTCCACCTCCACCCCCACACACCCCGCCCTCCACCTCCACCCCCACACACCCCGCCCTCCACCCCCACACACCCCGCCCTCCACCCCCACACACCCCGCCCTCCACCCCCACACACCCCGCCCTCCACCTCCACCTCCACACACCTGCAGGCGGCCTCCTGCACCCTCTTGTTGCCGTCCAGGATGCGTTTGAGCAGCTCCGTCATGAGGGGCTTGAGGTAGGCGTCCGGAGGCTGGGTCACCACCCAGTGGGCGTAGCGGCTCAGCGTCCAGCAGGCGATGGAGCGCACTAGAGCCTTCTTATCGCACAGACACTGGATGAGGTGCGGGATCAGCTCGGGCAGGTACGGGACCATCCCCTGCACACAGCCTGCACACAACAGCAAAGAAAGCATTCAGAGCACAAGCGGTCTCCGGGGGGGGGCAGAGCCTCCATGGAGCCCGACGCCGAAGGAGAAGTGAGCACAACAGGGCCACAGGGCCCGACGCAAACAACCCACCCTCGGCGATGGCCCCCAGCACCAGGATGCCAGACTCCTTGATGACCCAGTCTGGGTGAAACAGCAGCTCCTTCAGCAGCGGGAGCAAATGGGGCAGCAGCTCGTCCCGGAACACATTCGCCAACACGTCCAGAGCCGCCGCTGAACACTTGCCTGCCGAACACAGAGGGATAAACACCCGTCTCACTACTGCACAATAAACAGGGCGGTTCAAAAAGAATATTTGGTTGATTCGACACAATCCTAAAGTGTTTCTTTTTTTTATATAAACAGAACACATTTGGATTAGTCACATGGGCCACAGTGGATCAGACAGTATGAATACATGAACATCACGGACAGTCATGGCATGAATTGTCATCACCTCCACAGGGACCAGCTCCTCACCAGCTGAAGAGCACGTCAGGTTAAAGACAGCTCTGTTGCAGCAGCTACTTAAAACACTTTTGGCCTGCGAGTTGGCACATTAGCAGAAGACTTGCGGAAAGGAAAAAAATAAAATAAAACTGTAGATGAAATATTAAGCCCGAGAAGCTCGTCGCCAAAGTGTCCACTCACGTAGATTCCAGTCAGACAGAGTGTCGTCGTCATCGTCATCGTCTTCGTCTATGTCCTCCCCCTCCTCTCCCTCGCCCCCCTCGTGCTGGAGCGTGACGGTGCGGGACTTGTGGAAGCGTGGCTTAATGTCCTGCTCGCTGTCTGGAATAGCCTCGTCCTCCTCTACGTCACCCTGGTGCAGGAGGGCAAGGTCAACCCGGAGAGGGAGGTTAGTGAACAGGCGGGCGTCTGCCGCGAGAATACGGATCGTTCGGACGACACAATCATGACAGATTATGACTCTGGATTTATTCTGAAACATCCGAATAAATACACACACTATTTAGGTTTCTACATATAATTTATAGTTTCTACATTAGATGAGGAATAATTACATGGTTAAAAGTAGACCTTGCTGTTCATTAACACATTTGAATGAAAAAACTATAAATATAAAAAATTATATGTAGAAACCTAAATAGTGAGCTGAAATGTCACATTCAAATGTGTTAATGAACAGCAAGGTCTACTTTTAACCATGTAATTATTCCTCATCTAATCTCATGGCAACACATGTTAAACGAGTTAAATCATGCTTCCCACCCACATCACAAGACCACATTAGCTGTAAGAGCTAGCAGGCGCGCCAGTGTTAAACAGGAAAGGCTACACTAGCACACTTCCCCTTTCCTGACTCCTCCCCCCCGTGAGGTGCAGTACACCAGGCCTTGGGTCAGACAGTATGAATACATGAAACATCACTGTAGTCTCAAGATAGAAAAGCAATCGTCACTCCCATGGCCAGCCTGCAGATGAGGAGTGGTGTGGGCAAAACCTGTACTCACTTTCAGCAAGATGATGTCGATTTCTGAGTACTTCATTCCATTCACCAGAATCGGTATCAATCTAATAAATAAAAAAAATAAAAATAAAAAGGGTTGTCAAAGTGAACTTTGAGATCAAACCAACGAGAACGGCTAGTCCACAATACTGTAATATTTAGATTGCCAGATGATGCACCGTTTCATCAGGTACACCACCGTGCTCCAGTTTAAATAGAAAGATGTAAACCCCAATGTGCAGCATTAATGCCAAAATCAATCTGTCCAGGTACTATATGCAAACGCTGGAGGGAGAACTAGAAGGAGGCGTCCAGCACGTGTGTCGTACAACAGCGATAATGCTACTGGGCCAGGGTGCGGTGGATCAGACAGTATGAATACTCAAAGCATCACTGACATTCAACAACTCTGATGTCATCACTTCCATCGCGACAGATCGGACACGTGACCGCTCCACAGCCGTGAACCTCTCCGCCGATATCAAATCAAAATCAAGTCAGATTTAGTCACGTCACCAGAGTGCAGGTACACCGGCGAGTGAAAAACTTGTGTGCAAGTTCTACAATTTGCAGTAACAATATTTACAATAAGATGTATAATTTACAAACAGTTTATATGTCTTATTGTAAATATTGTTACTGTATATTTACGATAATTTGCGATATCGCAATTACTGTATATTTACGATATTTGCGATATCGCCTGACCCTCATGACGGAGAGCGTCTGGACACAAAGTCAGCCAGCGGTACCGCACGTCCGCGACTACTTACTGGACCAGGTGTCCGGACAACACGTCCTTGCAGATGGGCTGCTCTGCCAGGGTGAGCCAGAACTCGCAGGCCTCCAGAGCCACGTTCTCGTCCGGATCCTGCGTGCGCTGCAGCATGTACTAGAAGCCAAAGAGGGGGGGGTTGTCACGTGAGATCCCTCCAGGCGGAGACGGGCGGTTGCCAGGCCAACGGGGAGAGGGCTCACCTGAACGATGCTGTGCATGTGCGGGATGAGACGGTCCACGCGGACCTCCAGGAGCATCACTAGCGCACGACACACGTTCTTCCGCACCTCCGAGTCCTCGTCCGCCGCCAGTGCGAACAGACTCTACCCAACGATGCAAGAGCGAGAGCCAGGATGGGCACAGGAGCAGAGACACGTTCAAAACCCATTCGGAACCAATCCCGCGTCAGTACGTACCTCAATGAAGGTGTCTATGTTGTCCATCAGAGCCTGGGCTCTGCCAATGATGAACTGGTTCACGCAGGCAATGGCGTGAGATCTGTAAAGAGGGAATATAAAACATCTATTACAGGAAACGGGGGGCGGAATTGACCGGGCTACAGTGTGAGGTAACGTAAGCCCAGTGAAGCCACGAAAGGAAGCGTGAGGAAATATGCCGACCGGCTGCTGACCTGATCTTGGGACTACAGTGTTTAAAGAACTGCAGGAACTTGGGAATCATGATGTTGAGAGGCCGGTTCAGTGCGTCACTGTCCAGCAGCTCTGATGAGTCCTCACAGATCTTCTGCAGAGCCCCAAATGAACCCTGGGTACAACACAAGAAAGGCAAGTCAAACAAAGGCAGAGTTGCCACGGGTTGAACGAGAGCCACGTGGCAAGAATTAAGGCCATTTGCCCTCGCAAAACGCGCTACATCACACAGCCAAACACTCTGCAACGTGGCTAGAGTGAGAAGCGAAGGCAGCACAACGAGGAGAAGCCGATGAAGATGTGAATGGACACAAACCTCGCAGGTGTTGTAGTCTTCAGAATTGAGCAGGTTGCAGAGCTGAGGCAGGAGCTCCGGCCACGTCTGCAGCTCGCCCTTAGAGGCGATGGTGGTGATCAGGATACCTGCGAGGGGAACACCATCAGACGCATTTACGGGCACGCGAGACTTTCAGCAAATCTAAAGGAAACACGAGAACTAGCTATAGATTTAAGGAAAGGAAGAAAAATTGCTGCACAAGTATATAAGGAGGGTTGTGGTGCGAGTCAGAATAAGACAAGGCAGATACAAGTCAGGAGAAAAAGACGGACACTTAAAGAAATCCAAAAACAGGACGACAGCGAGAGAGGGAGACCGACGGACCCACCAGGAGGCCACGACACTGGCACAGCGACTGAACTAGAGGCAGAGCACACCAAGCTCACCGATAGTAGCGCGAATGAGGGGGGACGGGTCCCCGATGCTGGTCAGACATTCCTGCTTGATGAAGTCCGCCACTGCTGGAGGGAAGTTCTGGTAGTGGGCCTTCACATTGTTCTTCAGAATCAGACCACTGAGGGAGCGTGTGGGCTCGTCTGCAAGCGACAAAGAGGAAACCGGTATTGACAGACCACTTAAATTAAAAGGCATGACTTATTATTAAAGGTCCTGCCATTATTTTGCATTTGGTTTCACTAATTAATCCCACTACCTGGATTGAGCCAACAAGCTAATCCAGGACCTGGGTAAATTGACCTTCAGACAGAGCTACAGGTCACTGTCTTACAATGCTTCATTTAAAATACACAAGACTTATGTACAAGGAAGTATAGTTCTGACTCCATAAAACATTCAAATACAGCCAAAACAAGTAAACAATTCTGTACGTATTTGTCTGACCACGTTCGCTTTTGGGTTTATACATAAAATAAAATAAAACCCCACACACTCCCCCCTGCAAAAAAAATGTTTAGAAGAGGCAATGCTATGGTATGGACTATGGTATCTCTAGAAGAGGCAATGCTATGGTATGGACTATGGTATCTCTAGAAGAGGCAATGCTATGGTATGGACTATGGTATCTCTAGAAGAGGCAATGCTATGGTATGGACTATGGTATCTCTAGAAGAGGCAATGCTATGGTATGGACTATGGTATCTCTAGAAGAGGCAATGCTATGGTATGGACTATGGTATCTCTAGAAGAGGCAATGCTATGGTATGGACTATGGTATCTCTAGAAGAGGCAATGCTATGGTATGGACTATGGTATCTCTAGAAGAGGCAATGCTATGGTATGGACTATGGTATCTCTGGATCAACTGTTCTTCATGCATGGCCTTGCACAGAATAGTGTGTCCTACAGAGACCTACCCTCAGACTTCAGTCTGGTCAAGACAAAGATGAGATAGTTGTTGAAGTCTGGAAACTGGTTCAGCTGCTCTAGTTTCTGGAGACATGGTTAAGTGAACATGCTGCAGAGAAACATTTTAGGGACCAAACATCCCTCCCACGATCGTCATAGTCATCTGTGATGAGCAGGGACGCAGATGGCACTGGGGACGGGGGGACATGTCCCCTCCAGATTTATATTGACCCCATCCGAAATCTAGCATCTACAAACATAAACGTATATATTGTACAGCTTGGTCCCCCTCACTTTAGTATTTCCATCTGCACCCATGGTGATGAGACTGGCAGACACCAGCTGGAAAGGTTTGAACATGTGTAAAAGACTACACCTGATGTCACCAAACAAGTGAGATTACAATAATTAAAGCATTTAGCAGAATCTTCTGACTGCAAAAAACAAAGAGGAGAAACGTTTTGAGCAGGATACTTGCTGCACAGCTCTCTGTGTTGCTGTGTTTGGAGACTGGGAGTCTTTCAGAAGCTGAAGGACCTGTTGGAGTCCCTGTTCATCTGGCTGCCACTCCATCCTACACAAGACAGCACGCATGAGCAGACATTTAGTGCAATAAAACCCTTTATTACATTTGTGTGTGCATAAAGGTAAAACAGTAAATCAGGTCAAGGCTGCCCGGGGTGGATAACGGTAAAAGCTAATGAGCGAAATCTAAATATATACGTTGTTGAAGGTGTTTTGTCCACGGACGTGGTGTGTGAGGCCTGGTTAACCGCACGCCTAAAGGACCGAACTGGTGTGTGTGTGTGTGTGTGATTTCCCGTGGACCACACCAATAAGAGTCCGCCTAGTCTTGGATTTTTTTTCAGCGCGGAAGCAAATAAATACCTAAATAAATAACCCGACGGTTATCAATAAACCCTAAAACCTCCTAAAACACCTGTGCCACATCTGTGGTGCAAAATCGATCTGATCCAGACTCCTACTTGCAAAAAAAAACAAAAAACGGACGCGGCATTTTTTAATTGTAGCTGGTAGCGGGCTCGCTAGCCAACCTGCCAGACCCAAGAATGAAGAACCCGTCCAGGCTTCGCCCGACGGCGGACACCTCACACCACCGTCAGGCGGCTCACACCACCGGCCGAACACCAGCACCGTTTCTCACCTCACACAACCGGCCGGCACCGCTAGCAAACGTGCGGGTCCAGAGAGCCCCGCCACACGGGCACACCTCGCCAAACGGACCGCTAACCACTCACCCACTAAACCGGGGACGCGCTTCCGAACTCAGGCCTTCTTTTTTTGGGCCCATCTAACCAATTTAACGGTTAAACTGGTGAATATTAAGCCAACACCACCGGTTACACACGCCAGTTAGCCCGCGGCCGCCTAACCAACCGGGCTAGTAGCGCGTTAGCTAGCGGCCTGGTTCACCTGGTGACCGTGTGTAAACTCGCCTAACGGCGGACCACCTCGTTCTGAGTGGGCAGCGTTAAATAGTGCTGACTAACTTTTTTAAAAAGCACAAATAAGATTTATAAACACGTCGAATAATAATTATTATTATTTTAATTATTATTATTAATATTATTATTATTATTCCCCACACGGGCGACGCAGGAACACAGCACCGCGGCCCAGTGTTGTGCTTTGTGCCGCTACGTCCGCCTTCACCTCGTTGTCTCTCCGGTCCGAGACGCGACCGACCCCCGAGTTCCGTGTTCAAAACGCCGTTTATCTACCGCACAATCGCCGCGCCCCTCACACCACGTCCGGGTCTCTCTCTCTGTGTTTATTACTCACGAGTCCTGCGTGCGGAGGCCCTGTTGACCCTACAGGGGAGACATGCAACAGTGTGGACCCGGTGAACCCTCACGGACGCCGCCGCTCCACACACGCCGTGCTCGGTGTGCTTCAGGAAACGAGCCCGCAGCGCTCGCAGCTCGTCGGCGCTTTATGGGTGTTCACTCGCCACCAGAGCCGTGAAGCCGGAGTCTGTCGCCGTCTGTGAAGGCGTGCAACCCGCTCCACATGCGGTTCCTTAACCGACTAACGGTCTCGTCTATGACTGAGAATGCATTAAAAGTGAAACAGGCATATACTAAACACTGTAATAAAAATACAATTTTAAGGTAACATCACGTATATGTATATAAACATCACGCGATATGTCTATCGGTCTTTCAGTTTTACTGATTTAAAAACTTTTAATTTGTAGTAGGTGCGGAAACACGGTGTTTCCTGTCCCTGGGCTCTCACGAACAATGTCCTGTTACAAGTTACGATGGTTGTTTGATTGTTTCTTTAGTGTTTTGCTACAGTTATTGTGAAAACAACAGTGTGCTACAGATTCATAATCCATACGTCCGACATGGAAACATTTACGAAAGACTCGTAAGTTTCTAAAAACTAGACCGGCTGATGTGAAGAAAAGTTTAAGCTTAATTTCTCAATGTAACAAATAGTTCTTCGCAAGCTCAGCGTTATATTTTCAAAGCTGATCATGTTCACTTGGAGTGCACTGAGCTTAACAAACATGAAATCTTGAAAGACAAACATGACTGGAGTTACCATGAACTGGCGCATGCTTACACCATCCACTGTGTCTCCTCTTATTTTCTCCGTTGTGTTATTGGCATGTTTATTCAGTAGCCAGTGGTATGTTCACAAAGCATCAACAGTAAGAGTAACATCACACACAAAGGTAGCATACAGTGCACATTTTTCTAATGCGAGACATTACGTCCAGAACCGATCCCCAAACACCTCAGATAATGACTATTCTAATGAACCGCCAACCCACTTCTCTACTGCTGGAAAGGACTGCAGTATTACTGTCGAGGGCCGCTTCGACTGTGCCCGGGATCGCACACTCTCCGAGGTGGAGTGCAAGGAACGAGGCTGCTGCTATGTGCCCTTGCCTGAGTCAGACTTCAGTGGGCCACCTTGGTGTTTCTACCCCGTTTTCTACCCTGGCTACAGGATGGGGCCACTCTCACCCACATCAAGGGGGCAAAAAGCTACCCTGAGTCGCACGGCTCCTTCCTACCTCCCTCATGACATTTCCACACTGCAACTAGAAGTGATGCCAGAGGACGCAGGTCGTCTGCACCTTACAGTAAGGAGCCCATCTCCTTTTAATTAATTGGTATAGATGGCACAGCCTACACCATCAGTGAAGATTTGGAAAACAGTACAGTGCAGTAGAGAGGCTGTGAATGTCCAAAATCAACATTAAACCGCTTCATGTCATGTGTACGCTAACACAGCTGAAGGACCCCTCGTCTGCTCGATATGAGGTTCCCTTTGTGACAGTGTCATCGGGCACACCTACAAGCACGCCAAGCCGCCTCTATGATGTGGAGTTCCAACCAGACCCTTTTGGCTTCATCGTGCGCCGTAGGTCCAATGGCCGGGTGCTGTGAGTATGAGTCCAGAACACTGGAAAAGTTTTTTACTTTTGTCAGAAAGTCAGAATTGTAACAGCGGAGCATAACCCAAATGAGCAAGCTGTAATACAATTGTGGCTTTGCACGAAGACGTGAGAATCAATGTCCCGATCGGTTCTTGAATTTACATGTGTCTCAGCACCATGGACCCTCAGGAGTGCGATGTTTGGGCTCTGTTGTGCATTTGTGCGTGTCTTAGGGTGAATACAACGGTCGCACCCCTCCTATTCGCCGACCAGTACCTTCAACTCTCCACCACGCTGGCGTCTTCACTAGTTTCTGGACTAGGGGAGCACTACACCCGTCTCACGCTGGACCTTAACTGGACGTCTGTGACCCTGTGGAACAGAGATATGGCGCCACATGTGGGTTCACTACCAGTCCTGCGTCCTTATAAAGGTGCTCTAGAGTAGAGCCAGTCATTTTTCCTATGGCTGTTTGCAGGGAGGTGCCAACCTCTACGGTTCCCACCCATTCTGCTTGGTCCAGGAGGGGGATGGCAGAGCCCATGGGATCTTCCTTCTTAACAGCAATGCCATGGGTAAAGGATTTCCCTTTTCTTTAGCTTTTTAAATTCACTTCAGTATTTGCATGTGAATTGTATGTGTGTATCTCATGTGTTCATTTAGAAGTGTCACTGCAGCCTGATCCTGCACTTACCTGGGTGACCACTGGGGGGATTCTGGATTTCTACATTTTCTTGGGCCCCGATCCACAAAGCGTGGTCCGACAGTACCATCAGGTTATCGGTACGGCGCATACAGCCTTTACTTACCCTGCACGTCAGAACTTGTAAGCCTCTTCAGACATCGGGATTCCTTAATAACATTGCAGGTTATCCCATGATGCCACCCTACTGGTCGCTGGGCTTCCATCTCTGCAGATGGGGTTACACCTCCACCAATGCTACAAGAACTGTGGTGCAGCGCATGCACCAGGCCCGGTTTCCTCTTGTGTGTATCTGTACACTTCAAACATGCTTGATACGATTTTCTTTCATTCATGTCATTAGGAATCTCATGTAATCACATGTGATATTGTGATGACTTAATGGAAGTTAAGGAGTCGCCGTTTGAGCGTTTGTGTGTTGTTGGAGGGGGAAAAAAAAACAGTATTTTTGTTCAGACTGGTGATGTCATAAAGGTGACGTACACCTGACTGTACCACCAGGACGTGCAGTGGAACGACCTTGATTATGCAGACAAGAGGAGAGTCTTCACCTTTGATCCACAGAGGTTTGGAGACTTGCCTGAGATGGTGAATGAGTTCCATCAGCAGGGAATAAAGTATGTGCTCATATTGGTAAGCACATTTGTTGTATGTGACTGGAAATTGATGCGGAGCTGGGATTTCAAATATATATATATATAATAGTCCATTTAAGAGTTTCCTCTCTTCCCCTAAAGGTGCTTATAAAATGAACATCATTCTGAATATAAGAAATCACAAGTATCATTATGTCTACATTTGCTACTTGTGTTTTAGCTTAGTAATCCAACATGCAACTCTGGTTTAGGATCCTGGCATCAGCAGCACGAGTCCTCCAGGCTCATACAAGCCCTTTGATGAGGGAGAGCGTAGAGGAGTGTTCATCAGAAACCTCACAGGACAGACGCTCGTTGGGAAGGTGGGCGCTTCTCCAAGAGACTCACAGTGTTGATATTGTTTGTTGCTTGCCATTCGCATCATTATATCTCTGCCAGTCTGCAGGCGAGGGTTATGCAAGCCTCTTGAAGTGCTGCACACGATGATGTTTGGAACGGGACATCACTCACCCAGCTGTGTGTGTGTGTGTGTGTGTGTGTGTGTGTGTGTGTGTGCACCAGGTGTGGCCAGGTGCCACCGCTTTCCCCGACTTCACTAACCCTGATGCAGTGAGTTGGTGGGAAGAGAGCATCAGAGACTTCCATACCAATGTGTCACTGGACGGGCTCTGGATAGTGAGTCTAGCACACAGTCTCATTAGCCTGCGATTGTTTTTTCTGTCCCGGGTCAAACTCGAATAGTGAAGTGTGTGGTTTTCTTCTGCTCCGACTACGGTGTAATGAGGAATCTCCATGTCATTATTATTTTGCTTGCAGGATATGAATGAGCCTGCTAGTTTTGTTCAAGGCTCCGTGCACGGGTGCCCAGACACTGACCTGGAAAACCCCCCTTATGTTCCAGGTCAGTGCACTACTACAAACCACCACCTTCTTTCCCCTTTAATTGTCATCCGTGTGCTAGAAGGACTGTTAAACTCAGTCGCTGTGCATTAGTTGTGTTGAGTATCTATGACCTGGTGTATGAAGCAGAGTCTGTGGTTCTCCAGATGAGTCTGTGGTTCTCCAGATGAGTCTGTGGTTCTCCAGATGTGTCTGTGGTTCTCCAGATGAGTCTGTGGTTCTCCAAATGTGTCTGTGGTTCTCCAGATGAGTCTGTGGTTCTCCAGATGTGTCTGTGGTTCTCCAGATGAGTCTGTGGTTCTCCAGATGAGTCTGTGGCTCTCCAAATGTGTCTGTGGCTCTCCAGATGTGTCTGTGGTTCTCCAGATGAGTCTGTGGTTCTCCAGATGTGTCTGTGGTTCTCCAGATGAGTCTGTGGTTCTCCAAATGTGTCTGTGGTTCTCCAGATGTGTCTGTGGTTCTCCAGATGTGTCTGTGGTTCTCCAGATGTGTCTGTGGTTCTCCAGATGTGTCTGTGGTTCTCCAGATGTGTCTGTGGTTCTCCAGATGTGCTAGGTGGTCGATTAAGTTCAGGCACCCTCTGCATGACCAGCCTGCAAAGCCTATCTACTCATTACAACCTGCACAACCTGTATGGGCTGACTGAGGCTATGGCCACCTACAGGTAGGGGATGGTATTACAGCTCTCACTCATGACTGTTGGTGCCCTTATTTGCTTTGAATAAGTATTTGTGTATTTTATTTTACATTGAGTGCTCGAAGTATGAAATCAAAGTGTGCTCTGCTCTTATTGTCTCTAATGTAATAATAAATTGATTGTCCATGAGTGTCCATACTGCGTGTCCTTCCATATGTACGAGGTCCCTACATAGCACCCTCCCCTTTCTGCAGTGCTCTACTGAAGGTCAGACGCTCACGCCCCTTCGTGCTGTCCCGCTCCTCATTCCCGGGGCTCGGGCGCTTCGCGGGCCACTGGACGGGTGACGTGCGCAGCGACTGGGAGCAGCTACGCTACTCTATTCCCGGTGAGGGTGCAGGAATCGCGCTGTAGCACTGAGCAGGGGGAACGCCGGCCCACGCTGCCGGCTTTCATGGGCTCCCTGCGGCCAGCCACACGTTGTTGGGTGGGTTACAGCCGGGAAGCCATCAAACAGGGCAGTGGGTCTTTAGGCCTGGATTTGGAAATATCTCAGCTTACATCAAACTTTACCCACTTTTTAAAGTTACTTTAGGGTATTGCATGGGTTTTAGAATGCAATCATGTGTGTTCAGTTATTCACAGGAAATGGCAGGTTATTCAAATAAAGATAACTGACAGTGTTTTTAATACATCAGTACTTGGACTTTAGTGAGTATATGACCATGTATTCTCTGTTGTGCTTGTGTGTGTGCATGTGTGTGTGTGTGTGTGTGTGTGTGTGTGTGTGTGTGTGCACGCACCAGCCATGCTGCTGTTCGGCCTCTACGGGGTTCCCCTGGTTGGGGCAGATGTTTGTGGCTTTGAAGGAGACACGAGTGAGGAGTTGTGTGTGCGTTGGACTCAGCTTGGAGCCTTTTACCCATTCATGAGGAACCACAACGACAGACCCAACGCTGTGAGATTGACATAATGATCATTCATAATTATGAGCTCACAGACGCCTGACATTTAAACTACACGGAGAGCAATTTGCTACTCTTTTGTTTTTGGCTTTCACTATGTAAGTGTATCCTAACTTCATCCCCTGTGCCCTGTTGTATTATATATGTGGAAACTGTAACACTGACTCTGTGTGTGTGTGTGTGTGTGTGTGTGTGTGTCCTAGTCCCAGGAACCCTATGTGTTTGGCCAGCTGGCCCAGGCAGCCATGAGGAGTGTGCTGATGCTCAGATACTCTCTTTTGCCCTTCCTCTACACACTCTTCCACTGTGCACACACCTCAGCCAGCACTGTGGCCAGGCCACTTTTCCTTGAGTGGGTCACGGACTCAGTTCCTACAGAAATAAATGTCTCTGTGCACATGCAGTTATGTTTTTGTAAGATGTTAAAACCTTTAGTGGTGCACCTTTGTTGATTCCGTAGTTCAGTAAGATTGTTTATATACAAGTATAATACACTGGACAGCACCACATTCGTTCCATTCTTTCTCCTTCTGGTTTTATCTTTGGATTCCTCCCAGGTTCCCGTTGGATCCAAACTGCCAGACCATAGATAGACAGTTCCTGTGGGGGAGTTCTCTGCTTATCAGCCCAGTCCTGGAACAGGGAGCTCTGAATTTGGCAGCCTACCTCCCCCCAGCGACATGGTACAATCTGCTCAATGTAAATCCCCCCATAATGCATAGCTCTACAGTACAATTACTGATAACTGTCTCTGTAGATTTTTCTCTTTAGATCTTTATCTGATCCTTTATTTTTCACTGTAGGGACAACCCTACCACAGCAGGGGGCAGTACCTGCTCCTCCCTGCTCCACTAGACACCATTAACATTCATGTGAGAGAGGGGAATATAATTCCACAGCAGGTCAGCCACTCAATGAGTGTACCATCAGAGTGTGCGCTGTATTGTGGGTGGGCTTCCCAGGCGTTTACAGGTTGGTCTCCATGTTTTTTTAAGGTGCCGGCGCTAACAACTGCAGCCTCGCGCAGTAACCCTTTCCTCCTGACGGTGGCGCTGTCATCAAAGGGTTGGGCCAGAGGTGAGCTATTTTGGGATGATGGGGACAGTCTGGACACTTTTGAACATGGAGATTACTCCTACGTCATCTTCACTGCAGGACAGGTGCGTGTCCACATGTCCAGTCACCTTATCAGAATCACCTTGTGGGTGTAGCGCTAAAGTTTGCCCCTGTACAGTTTGCGCTAGCCAGTACAGTTATAACAAATATTTCCCTAAGGTGGCCAAAGAATGTGGAAGGTTGGTGTCACTAATGAAGGTGGTGGCCCGTGTGTGTGAAAGCAGAAAGGATATTCAAGCTATGTAACCATAGCTACAAACAAAAGCTACCAAATAAAAGGATACGACACCCGTGGAAATGCTAATGCTGCGGTTCATGCTAAATGGGCTTCCATGTAATTCTATCCAGTAATCACCTCGTCGTCTGATAACATGGCCAATTTTGAGATGTTCTTTTTGATCTGTATAGTCTTTACATGTATGACTTCATCGTGTGTGTATGTCGTGATTTATTGTCTCTGTGATGTCACCTGCCCCCAGTCTCAGGTGGTGAGTGAACCCTTAAAACTGACTGGAGCGTTGCGTGGCTTAGTGGTGGGGGAGGTGCGTGTGTTTGGCGTCCCCACCCCACCTGCAGGTGTATGGGCCAATGGAGAAAAGGTTGTGCATTTCTCCTACTGCTGGGACACTACGGTAAGCAGTCACGGTGCTCAGACATGAACACATGATAGTCTTCCCTGGGGGTTTTCCAAAAAGCACGAGTTCTTGGTTTAGCCAGAAAACTTAAGCTCAAAGTTGAGGTCATCCAATAGAAATGTCACTCAATAAAAATGTCACTCACCATTCATTTTGATAGTCTTGACTTTGGGATTATGTTACGTGGTTAAAGTGTTATATTCTGTTTTGTGGAATACCCCTGTGTTCAGTAGCATGGTTTCAGAGAAAATGTTGTGGCAAAAGCATTAAATTTCAATATATTTCTATTATCATGCCACATTAGGATCTCATGGCATCTGTCCATAATTCATGAAATTTCTAGAAATATTCTAATAGCCTCTTTATGAATAAAGCTGGAATATAACTAAATAGAGCTGGTCTTGTCTGTCTGTCTGTCTGTGCATGTATGTTATAGGTTCTTACAGTGCCTCATCTTGCCCTTCCCATATCAGAACCGTTCACAGTACAGTGGAGCTCCTGAGAACATGAGAAGTTTCTCATGCTACTATTGTTTCTTTGCTGTATAAGAGAAGAGTGAACTGTGTGCCCTGTTTGAAAAGTCACAATTTACATAAACATCAGTAATTGTTTATGTACTGGGTCATTTGCATTGGGTCAAATATATACATTTATAAAGTATATACACTCACTGGCCACTTTATTAGGTACACCTGTCCAACTGCTCATTAATGCAAATGTCGAATCAGCCAATCACATGGCAGCAACTCAATGCATGTAGACATGACCAAGACGATCTGCTGCAGTTCAAACCGAGCATCAGAATGGGGAAGAAAGGTGATTTAAGAGACTTTGAACATGTCATGGTTGTTGGTGCCAGACAGGCTGGTCTGAGTATTTCAGAAACTGCTGATCTACTGGGATTTTCATGCACAACCATCTGTAGGATTTACAGAGAATGGTCCAAAAAAGAGAAAATATCCAAGCCCAGCAGTAGTGGCACAAATGCCTTGTTGAGGTCAGAGGTCAGAGGAGAATGGCCAGACTGGTTTGAGCTGATAGAACAGCAACAGTAACTCAAATAACCAGTGGTTACAACCAAGACATGCAGAGAAGAGCATCTCTGAACACACAACACGTGGAACCTTGAGGTGGATGGGCTACAGCAGCAGAAGACCACACCGGGTGTCACTCCTGTCAGCTAAGAACCGGAGACTGAAGCTACAATTCACACAGGCTCACCAAAATTAGAAGATAGAAAATTGGAAAAACGTTGCCTGGTCTGATGAGTCTCCATTTCTGCTGCGACATTCGGATGGTAGTGTCAGAATTTGGATCAACGGTTCAGGCTGGTGGTGGTGGTGCAATGTTGTGGGGGATGTTTTCCTGGCACACTTTGGGCCCATTAGTACCAATTGAGCATTGTGTCAATGCCACAGCCTACCTGAGTGTTGTTGCTGACCATGTCCATCCCTTTATGACCACAGTGTACCCATCTTCTGATGGCTACTTCCAGCAGGATAACACACCATGCCATAAAGTGCAATAATCTCAGACTGGTTTCTTGAACACGACAATGAGTTCACTGTACTCGAATGGCCTCCACATTCACCAGATCTCAATCTGATATAATTCAATATTTATTTATTTATATATATATATATATATATATATATATATATATATATATATATATATATATATATATATATATATATATATATATATATATATATATGAGAGAGAGAGAGAGAGAGTGTGTGTAAAATTCAATGTATTATTAAAACATCGCAGAACTGAGAAATAGGACAACTTTACGTCACCAGCTAATCGAAACTTTGCTTTATTGCTGACGGTGCTTCGATTCTGTCGTCTTACATTATTATAGAGACGTTCACCAAACTGTAAGTGGGTTAGGGAGAATTCACTGCGTTTTGGGGCAGCGCATGTGATTAGTCAGTTCTTCATCTCTCCCCCAGGTTAGTGATGGATGTGATGCTGCCGTATCACGGTCCTGATGTTGCCGTGTTTACCCACCCACATCTAGAAGACGTGACCTTTAAAAATGTCATCATTAAATTTGAGAGAGAAAAAAAAAAATCAAACGTGTTTCTACGTTTATCGTATCGTTCTACATCTAACGTTTTTTTCATATGTGACATGTGTATAGCTGTTTTAATGTATTTAGTAAAAGCATTATAGCCTGTAGGTTTACGAAGGAAGCGGACTGTCATCCCGGAAGCAGCGGAACTGAGCGGAACTGAGCGGTTCGGGTTTCACGGTAGTAGCGGCGTGCTGGTCAAGTCACACGGATAAACACGCATTTGTCACGGTGTCTCACCACGTCGTTTTACTGAGGACAACGTGCGTTGAGATGGATGAGCATCACGTATTGTAATTCCCCGAGGGATTGAAGGTAAGACTGCACGGTGGGACGTTTTGATGTTGTGACCATTTGAAGGCGTATGTGAAACTGTAGGCTGCGTCCCATACGGAGGTGAGCGATGATGATGATGATGGTTCATTATAATAAACCCAGGGCCCGATCACCGTCCGGGTAAGCTCTTTCTCTTTAGTGCCACTATTGCGTTTGCATAACCGTTTTGAAACGCGTTGACAATAGTGTCAGACGCCTAAACGGGGCGAAAGGTTTGTGCGCTGAAATGTGCGTAAAAGTCGGGTCAGAACCACAGAGCAGCGACAGGCCTGCGTGTGTAGTGGCCGATATTGCGCCAGTACACCACTAGTGTTTCTGTCACGAGTGATGCACTTGGCTACCTAGCGGCGCACTTTCGCCTTATTCACATAATGGCTACTTTTAAGTGCCATTAAAAGTCCTTTCACTTTTATCATCCCGGTCATGCAGATGTCCCAGATTCTATTAAGACTTGAACTAAACGCAGAGTGCATGATTCTGCTCCACACAACACACTGTCGTTGAAGAGTTTCACCCCGTTTTCTATATGTGCTGTCCAAGTATGTGCATGTCTGATAAGATATTACCGAGCTCTGCTATGTAGACAAATCTGGCAACGTGACTCTGGTCTCAGAGGTGCTGACAGTATACAAGATCAAGGACAGTTGTTTCACCACTGAAGCTTTCACCGAAGAAATACCTTGATTTAGTTTGCTTTGTCAGATATTTCTTGTAGAAACTATCACCATAACCCTTGTATTAAATTATATTTTCTAAATGCTTTATTTTTCAAAATACTATATTACTTTTCACCTGACTTTTTTATATTCATTATGACAAACTTGTTGTTTGCTATGGACATTTTTTCAAAATGTATTTAGAAATGCTTGTGGCTATACAGAATTTGTGTTGGTTGTCCTCTAGCGTTTCATCGGTGGTTTTCTAACCACATGCTGGATGTGATTGAGTCACAGACCACTTTCATCCTGGCACTAACACTTGTAAAAACTTCAGCAACACTACGGTGTCAGATAAGCTTGCGCCCACCTAACGTCCATGCCATGTCGGTGTTTATGCTGTGTTGACGATGGCCTGCTACTCAAATAATATTCATTCAGTAGTGGATCTGTGGTCAGAAACTCACCACTGGGTTTGGGTCTGGAGTCTTCGAATTAAAGACTATAGACAGCAAATGGGTCCTTCTGTAGGTGAACCTAGTAAAGAGTTCTGTGAGTGTAGGTGCAACATGTGTGTTTCTATTAAACTGGCTAAACAGTCACAGGCTCATTATGATTCCATTTATCGTCTGTGCATCTGTGGAGCTTCATGGATCTGTTCTGGGCCTCTGAGGCTTATTGGAACAACAGTGAGACTGATTTAGATGTTGTCAGTGTTGGCTGAATCAAGCAGCTTGCCAAACCTAATAACCTCAGTTGTCTATGGGGTCACCTGGTATATGTCCTCACTGCTGACAGGGACATGTTTGGTCTTCTTTCCTCTCTAACATACTGATGGAAGTTGTCCTATTGACTCTTTTTTTGGAAAAATTTTCTAACATGGCATACACACAAGATTTTGTGTTGACAGCAAACACACACATAGCCGATAAATGTGTTTTCTAATAATTGAATTGGGTCACCATCACAGTAGAGGTCATCCAACTTTGTTGACACACATTATACATCATCGGTCAGTGGACATTATAATAAAGTGTCAAAAGAAATATTACACTGCAAAAACCCTGCTGTTTCAACTCTGAAATAGTGACCATTTCTATTGTGAGAACTGCATTAATCAATTAATCTTAATGTCTGAAGTAAAATAGAAATATACAATATTATTGAAAGGTTATATGTTGACTTCCTAAGACCATTTTTGCTCTTTTTCATTCAAAACAGTTAGTGTGGATCAAAATATATGTGTGTCAGTGCAGGAAAAGTCATGCAGGAGCTAATCAATGGAGATAAACAGACCTGAGGTAAAGAATGCATTCCACACATAGAGCTTAAACAAAAGGGATGGTTCAAACAAGGGCCTGCATGGTGATGAACTGCTTCAGTGCAACAAAACCACAATAAGGAGAAGTGACTTGCATGTAGGAGAATACATTCAGCGTTGTGTAATATCCTTCACCCTGTATGGAGGTTTTTTTGTGCATCTAAGACCAGTTAGAAACGCTGCTAATTGGGGGTGGAGAAAAGGAAGAAGAAAATATTGTCATCAGACCATATGTTGCTTTTGGTTGAACAGTTTGGACACATTTATGATAAGAATCATAAAGAATATGTATCAAAAGTTTAAAATGTCTCCCAAAACCCTTTTGTGATGTCCTTGCAAAGTGGTCGTGTGCGTGCGTGTGTGTGTGTGTGTGTGTGTGTGTGTGTGTGTGTGTGTGCTTGCACATATGTGTTTGTTTAAGGTGTGACACCACGTGAGTCACAGATAACCCTCATGTTGATTCAGGATGTAGACGTGGCACACAGACTCTGACTCTTAAGTGAAGAATTTTCTACTTGCATTATATTCTCCAGATGTGATTAAATTCTTTACTCTATGAAATTCTTTATTCGTATTTTTTAGATGTCCCCTGTAGTGCACATGTAGTCATTTCCCATCTTGTTTTTGTAATGCATGCGGGTTTCAGGAAACCATGCCCTGAGCTGTGGGAATATTGCACTTGCAGACACCTTGCTGACATGCACTGACTTTAATTTGCAGTGTCCTTCAAAGCAGAGATGCAGGGAAGTCTTGGAAGTCGTCAGTCGTGACTGAGCCAACTGCTGGCAGTTTGTATTACATTGCTGATGCGATTTGTTTTATGCAATGTTCCAATCTGTATATAAAACCAATGAATTGTAGTCAGTGAAATTCCTCATATTAAACAAGCAGGTGTGTCTGCTCAAGCAGGAAGCATGTTCTCCCATTTTATGACGCCGTCCCTTTTTTGTGTTTTTGTGTCAGTCTGGGTGATTTCTTACACTTTTCACTATTTCTTCTGCTGCCTTTGTATCTATGTTTATTCTCTCTCTCTCTCTCTCTCTCTCTCTCTCTCTCTCTCTCTCTCTCTCTCTCTCTCTCAGAGGATGGGCGCAGTACCCAGGTGTTGTATCTATGTTTATTCTCTCTCTCTCTCTCTCTCTCTCTCTCTCTCTCTCTCTCTCTCTCTCTCTCAGAGGATGGGCGCAGTACCCAGGTGTTGGAGATGTCATTCGGTCGACTCCTGCGACGTGCCTCCTCCAAAGCCTCTGACCTCTTGACCTTAAATGCAGGGTCGGCGGGGTCGCGGGCCGTGTTGGACGGGGAGATCATCTTCTCCAAGAACAATGTGTGTGTTCACCCAGCCGAGCCCCTCCCTGGTCTACCTGAGCATCATCCAGGTATTGCCAGAAACTGAGCGCGTGCACACACACACACACACACACACACACACACACACCTGCTGTGGAGCTACTGGTCAGCTAAAACAACTGTGGCCAAATGGCATAAGCAAAAATAAAATGTCATTGGACCACATATTGCAATTAAGCAAAACCAAATCATTTTTTCTTATAAAACTGAAACAACATTTTTAGTTTTCTTGGAGAGCAGTCTTAAGCCCTAATTCTTATTTAACTGCAACTGCCATTTGCCCATTAAAATAAAGTTTGAAAACCTTGCATCCAGTACATATCCTGTTTATGTCCAATACATATTGGCTACTGAGTGGGTAATCTGTACAAGGCTGAGTACTACAACTAAAAGCTGGAAACCTGAAACTAATCTGAAATGTAGAGGTATTCTGCACCAACACAGAACTTTGGTATCCCTGTAAGGTACTTTCCTTATGCTTTGTGTGTAGAATCCTGCCTAGATATGAGGCCAGGCTCTAGTTTCTCTGGAACTAGTGTACATTGAGGAGTGTCTGTCTTAAAGGGGAAGTTCCCCTTTTTTTCACATCTAAACGCAATGTCAAGGCAAATCGAGAGTGTCTACAAGTGGCTTTGGCAGGGCACGGCCACTTAGAGAAACCACGAGAAACAAATGAATGAAAAAAAAATCATAGCTATAGCAATTATTTTGAGCAGTCAAAATGATCAAAAATGCTTTCCTCTCGGTCATTGTTAAGGTATGGATGTACTTGGATGGATAGATAGATAGTTTCTTTCTTTCTTTCTTTCTTTACTGATTCCAGAGGGAAATCCCTGATTTCTTATTACTTAGGAATACTTAGTCAGTATTCCTCCTTTAGTTTATCATCACAGCTGTGGCTCTGATTATCATCAAATCATGAGTCATGACGCACCTAAAATGACCTGCGAAAACTATAGCTGTGGCTACCTGCTCTCAGCAGTACAATATAAACCAGAGATTCTTGTTCTTTTGTTCTTGTTCATTCTTTTCTCTAGAAACTAACACATCAGTATCCCAAAGAAATCTATACATTATGCTATATAGGCGTAGGTACCCCACTGTCATTATATGTTATATATGGAGATCGCCACTGTCGCCTTTGGCTTGCTCATTAGGGTTCTGGACCCATAGTATTGTTAACCTTTTAAATCCTGTAAAGCGCTTTGTGACAACATGTGTTGTGAAAAGCGCTATACAAATAAACTTTGATTTGATTTGATCTGATCATTTACATAATATCATCTCAGACTGTCTCCATTCAGCTTTTGTCTTCTCTTACCTTTATTGATGTTCAACCTAGCTAGCTATCAATGACATTATGAGTCCTACGTTTCACAACCTAAAACCTAAATAGTACCTAGACATTGTTCTATCCTGGGCTGAACTATCTTCATTCATCATACTAGAGGTTATTATGTAGGAACTGCTTCCTAACTCTGTGTATTCTGTTCTACTGTAGCCCACCGAAGAGCCAAGTGAACATTTGTGCAGTTTTCTGTACTTTTCCTCTCGTACAAATGGTTATTACAAAATCTAAATAAAACATGTACAGAGTTTGTTCACTGGGTAATGGTTCTGGATCCTCCCTATAAACATTGGGTGTTGTAATTGGGTTCCTTCTGCACAACCAACCCCCCCACACACACTTTCCTCGCCCCCTCCTTATTATGCTTTACAAGAGGCTAAAGCATCTAGTTTTAATTGGTTTAAAATGCTTAAATATACAAATGTATTCATGTGCTGTACCAAGATAAATAAGACTCAGAACCACTGGACAGAACCAGTTAGCAAATATCTTCATAATGGTAGCTAAAAACTAAGCTACCTGCAAAGATTGTAGCTCTGTTCTTTGCCAAACCCAAGTCGGTAGAAGGTGCTACACCAGCTAGACCTGGTTTATGTGGAATACATACCTGGTGGTATTCCACAAAGCAGGATTGCTCAGTTTAGCCAGATATGTTAAGCTCAAAGTCTAGGATTTTCCAATTTCCAGTTGGACGGTCACTCAACTCCTGACTTTGGGCTGAATTTATCTGGCTACACTGTGAAATTGTGCTTTGTGCAACAGCCCCCAGGTCTCCCGGCACTACTGTGTCACTGCTGTGCTGATATCTGCACCTTTTCCATACTCAAATATCTGTATTGTTCATAGCCATAATTTACACAAGACTCTAAGGGACATGTGGGTTAATGAGCACTGAGCTGTTCAGAGCATTTCCACAATCCACAACACCACAACTCGTGTTGCTGTTAGCGAGTGAGACCAAAACTAAGTTGTAGTAACACAGGTTCTGTTTTTTGTTTAAACCAATTAAACAAACTAAAACTATATGGAGCTGTTTATCCTGCTACCACCAGCCCAAAACCATGAATCAAGAATAAGGGAATTAGCCAGCTCGCACCAGGCATTCACTATCACCAAGAAAAGTAGGTCTGCTTATTAATTTATGTTGTGTATTAAAACATTGTTATGAGGAAATGTATGTCATACTTAGTCATAAATTAAACTGTTCATAATTTAATTTGTAGAACAATAATTTGAGAAAAAAAATGTTCTGACAAAATGTTCTGTGGTGTTTGGAAATCATCCTATATGTGTTTAAAGAAGAACTTCCCATTTAGTGTCGGATAGATGGAGAGAAAAAGAAATGGGGTCAGTATGTCTATAACATAATGGTCAAAAAATATTTCCGTGGTCTAACTCAAGATGGTAGTGATTGTGTAAGGCACTGTCCTGGCCAAATGATGTATACTACAAAGGGTCTCCTCATCTCCAGTTGATGAATTATACTCATCATGTGATTTAATGACAATAAAACAAGCAAATCACAAATATTCCTTTCTAAGTCACAAAGTCTTTTGTGTTTATCTGAATGAATATGTTTGGTGGTCAAAGCTAAGCAGAGTTGGACATTCCAGGTTCAGACAGTGAAAGTCCTCACCAGGATTTTGCTCAGGCTTCCTGGATTGTGTTGATTCCACTAATTTTACCTGGATTGCACTAATTAGAAAATCCATCAAGCTTGAGTAAAATCCTGGGAACGTGTAGGTTTACTGGATGAAAACACTTCACATATGTTTGACTGAAGCAGATGGCCAGACATCACTAGTGTCTACCAGGGCCGGAGTGGGACACTTTTTCAGCCCGGGAGTTTCATGCCCAAATCCGGCCCAAAATTATTTTTCCCTCCCAATCGGCCCAAACTAGAGACTGACATGAGCCGGCCCATCGGGAATCCTCCCGAATCTCCCGATTAGCCACTCCGGCTCTGGTGTATACTCGCAAATCAAAACTTCAAATCATACAGAGACAAAACAGTAACAAGCATATAACTGGCTAATATTTTTACACTTCACTGTGTATTGCTAAAGCCCACAGCAGGTGAGTAATGTGAACTGTAGCCCTGTGGATGTAATTAGCCAAGTGTTTACGGCTCTGTGTGGAACCATCCCAATATGCTTCTATAAATATTGGAATCTTTCACAGTAACACAGTAAGTGTGTGTGTGTGTGTGTGTGTGTGTGTGTGTGTGTGTGTGTGTGTGTGTGTGTGTGTGTGTGTGTGTACGTGCGCCTGGTGCATTCTCTCTGTTTATGCATAGCACTATATGATGGCCGTATGCGTCTTCTTCTCTGGGTTGGTGTATCATCACTCCTGTATGCTCTGTAACATGATCCCTTTAGTTCCTATAAACTTCTGCACCTGAATCCATGAAATACGTCCTTCCATGCCATGTTGCTTTGAATCTGAACGTCTCCTTCTAACCCTTCTCCGTCATATTTCTCACTGAAGCAGATAGCCAGACACATGTTCCTCTGACCTTGTGCAGGTTACTTGTGCGTCCACCTGGAGAAGGACGAGACCTTGGGCTCCACACTCATCCTCACCTGGGTGCCCAACTCTCGCATCCAGCGTCAGGACGAGGAGGCTCTGCGCTACATCACGCCCGAGAGCTCGCCCGTTCGCCGCCACGCCCGCAGACATAACCGCCTGCCCGCCACGCGCCCCCCGCCCGCTCCCGAGGAAGACGAGGACGAGGAAGGGCCGGAGCAGGCGCTTCAGCCGCCCCCACCGCAGCACGACGAGGGAGACGAGGGCTCGGGCGAGCTGTCGGCCGACGAGGTGAGCCGGGACAGCACGCTGGGCTCCGACTCGGACACCTTCTCTTCGCCCTTCTGCCTGTCGCCCGTCAGCGAGGCCCTGGGTGAGAGCGGCAGCTCCGTCTTCTTGGACAACGAGAGCAGGTGAGAGGCTGCGGTGCGGAGGCCCGGCGGGGTTCTGTACGGGCGTGGTCGGGTCACAGGTCGTGGTGTTTGTCATCGTCCAGGAATTGATAATTTAATGTGGTGTCGTGTGGCAGCAGTTTGAGCTAAAGGCTGTTACATCTGGGCCTATTTAAGGTGGTGTGTGACCCTGAGATACTGGTGTAATCTCTTCAGTTATGTCATCATTAAGGATTAGTTTTGTCGTTGGAAGCCACTCTATATCCTTCACGCTAAGCTTCTACATTTTTAGAAAGGAAAACAACAGAATAACAGAAACCTTTCTCATACATATACAAGACATTTGCCTCAGTAAACTGGACGCTTACATGAAGCGACAATGCACAATGTAGAATGAGACAGTAAAGCTACAGATACCACACACGGAGCAGTGGGGCTCACACTGACCACATCCACCTGAACCCTTTATGAAGAACCTCTTTTTAAGAATTGCACATCTGTCAAAAGTGAAAGACTGTAAACCTGCTGGTGAAGCTCCACCTTCCGTGGCTTGGTGGAACGTTTGGGGCTTTGTGCTGGAGTGGCCCAGGTCAGTAGTGCACGCAGTAACAGTAGCTGCTCAGAGCTTATCCATCATTCATGGGGGCTTAGCATGGCTTATGTTTCTTAGCAGGATCCTGTCTCGTATATCGGAGCTTCTTCAGGCATTTCACAGGATTTCAGGCATTTCACAGGACACCTCTGTGGTTATGTATTTTTGTTGTCTGCAAAATGGCAGCATGTTACACCAAGTGAAAATATGTTTACTCGGTCGGTTCAGTGCAGTTTCTTGTTGAGTTTTATATGAAAACACAGTTTTAATTGAACCTTGGATTGTGCAGTCTGAGACTAATCTTTGTTTTCTTCAAAAAGAGATTTTATGGTGGGTTTATTTATCATTGAATGACCGACAAGTCTATTTAACGGCAAACGGTTCAATTGATCTCACCTCTGGAGGTGCAGTCAAGCTACGCTTGCAGTCAGTTTGCATTCTGGCTTGTGTTCACTAATGCATCCACCTCCTGTTGTTCAGCAGTTAACCCAGTGGACCGGTAGCTCTTAGCCTTATTTATCTAGCCAAACTGACTTACGTGATTACAAGGACAAGCCGAACCAGAAAAGCAGAATTTGAACATTTCGGGTTAATACAGTGATGTAGCCCAAGGTCTAATTTTTTAGGTGGATAGTTTTGTATACCTAAGTCTATCTAAGTATTGCATTAAGTTACATTATCGATGTACATTAAAAAAATGGATGTCGATGTCCACTAGATGGTGCTGTAGATAAGTGAGGACCTCAATTGACTGGGTTTCTTGCTCTGTTCTTGTATTCTGATAAGCAAACCCACTTGAGGCACAAACCACAGCAGTGTCCAGATCTGATCTCAGATCAGATCAGTTGTCTTTCTTTTTGGTATTGGTGATTTCCAGTGATGAGAAAATCATTAGCAAGCTCCACTTTTCTCCTGATTTGGTGGTGACTTTCACAGACCTCTGCTTGTACTGCTTCTCACCGACTGGCACTTGAACATGTAGTTTAACATGCAGTGTAGGCAAACATGGAGTTGAACTCTTGTATGTGAACATTTTACCCTAAAACTTAACGGATGTATTAAGAATGTGGTCCTGCCAAAGCCAAGATCTGTGAAGAAACTCTGAAGAAACTCTGAACAAAAACTGGAGGCATGGTAAGCTTACTGTCATTTCACTGTCACTGACATTTGTAACAAACAACAGAAATAGTTTAACAAGTGAAAATTGCCAGTAAGGCCTCACTGACATTCATAAAGGGAACCTGAAAGTCCCCTTTACCACAAACACTGAAGCACCTGCCCCTAAATCACAAATATGATTTTGCCTGTTTTTAGTAGTAAAAAACTTTCCTGTCAGGACAGAATTGCAAATGATTACATACTGCTCATAAATCTTCCATGCAAGTGACATCATGTCAGCAATTACAAGTGTTTTCACTTCTCAGTGCTGCTAGCTCTCTTGGGTTTTTTCTTAAGGGACATTCTGGGCATTGTCAGTCAAGCATTTCAAATGGGGATTTATTTGTAAAGTGATACTGCAAATCTGGTATCAGGCCTTTGCGCTCCTCTTTACTCCTCTGTTCTCAGCAACTGTAGACTGATTTTCAAATTGTCCCTTCACTTCCCAGGTCCTTTAATGTCTACGGCGTCAAAAGTCTTTTTTTTTTTGCTTCTTTTTTTTGACTACCTCAAATTCTGCATGCGTCACAATGTTCTGCTGCTAAATAAAGAAAAAGACAGAATTCCATGTTACTGACAAAGCAAATTGAAAAATGTTGCACTAGCTTGCCTCTAAAGTCCCTGTCTTTGTCAAAACCTCAGGTGATATTTTCAACAGTGACCGCAGCCTTACCATATTAGGGGATGTTTTCAAAACTCCAGAAAAATCAGATTAGATTTTAAGATGCTCTTAATGACATTCAAACGTCTTCATGGTCTTGCCACACTGAACCTCAGTGAGGTGATTATTGTGTCTAGAAGAGCTCTTGGATCTAGTGACACTAGCAGGCGAGCCATCCCTGCTACCCAGAGGGCCGTGGGGGAGCCCTTTCCTACCATGCCTCTCATTTTTACGAATATTGGCACCGGCGTTTTGCCTCCCACCGCACACCTGGAGGAGAGACACCTTCCTGTTTGCGCCCACAGAACGAGGACGTTCCCCAGGGTGCGTGGGCCAGACGGGGAGCCCGTCCTGGGTGTCACCAGCAGCTCTCGGCGTGAGCAGCTGTGGAGGCTGGGATTTCCCCAGGCTGCTTCCATCAAACAAGAGTTGACTGGTTCTGTGGCAAGCATGTCATTTGTTTAATGGATCAGGGATTTCCCTTAGACAATCTTTAGTCTCAAACTGGGCTTAACTGGGCTTAATCTGTGTTTGGGAAGCCAGTTCGTAGCATGAGTTCAGTGGTCAAGGTTCAGATTCTGATCCAGCTTAGATGTTGTGGGGAAAAAAGAGGCTATTATTTTGGTTTAAGTGATTTGCAGCTTATGTGTTAAGATATCTATTTTAAGCAAATAATTAAATACCTTTTTATATTATTTTTGTTAAACATAAAGGGAAAGAAAGTACTGGAGCCCCCTTGGTTCCGTTAGTTGTTTTGGTCTTGTAATGCTCCTGAGTCGCCACATGGGGGAGCCACAGAGGAGAAGATCACATTCCTGAGGGGCGCACACACTCCACAGAGCTTCACTGTTTAGCAGATGGATGCCTTGGCAGGGACAGGCATCTGTTGGGGGCTGTTGGAGCAGAAGCAGGAGACGCCAGCACATGCTCCTCTTTGGCCCGTCTACGGTTGCATTCTGGCCACCTTGTTTTTCTTTGAAGATTTCCTTCCCCGCTGCTCACCTCCCTCTGGCGTTATAACAGGAAATGAATCTAGCGAGACTTCCCTGAGGACAGAGCGGGGATGTGCGTGCCTGTCTGAAGCTCTGATTAAATGATCTTAGGTATAACTTTGGATGAAACAAGTCTCTCAGGGCCTCTGTTTTTGACATTTTCTCTTTTTGTTTCATTCTCTGTCCCTCCCTTAAGCTTTTCAATTTTCCTTCTTGTTTTCACTGTTTCCCCCTCTTCTTCTCCTCTCTCTCTCTCTCTGTGAATAATTGTATTGTTGGAGTCTGTGTCTCTGCCCTTTGATTTGTCTCCGTGTTCCCCTGTCTGTATCCCTGGGCTCTGTGTCCGCTCTGTGGATTAAAGAAATGAGGAGTGTTCCAGCCAGACGAACTCTCTGCTCTCTGGACGCAGCTCCACTGATGGCATTAGTGCGGCTGGAGCACAGACACACATCAATTGGAACCACTTATTGTGTGTGCGCGTGTGTGCATGCGCGCATATGCGTGTGTGCTTGTATTTTTATGTGTGTGTGTGTGTGTGAGTGTGTGTGCACATGTGCAGCATGTACAGTGTATGAGAGGGGGGATTTTTTTTTGTGAAAATGGAGACTGATCATAGAAATGAGAAACATACTACATAATACATGTAATACATGGAGTATTCTCAGCTCGCATGTTTTTGTGCATGGTATGATGTCTCTGTAATGTGTGAACTAGCTCATGCATGTAACAAGTGTGACTGTATGTACTGGTAATTCCCTGGAGGCTCTTCATATTTAGATGTGTACAGTATGAACATGGTCCCTAAGAGAGAGGCTTCATTACAGCAGAGAGCAAGAACATAGCTGTGGACATCAGTTCATGATGTCAACAATGCAATCAGAACATGAGAGTAACTTTTAAACCATATAGTGAAAACAAAATGGTAAAATATATAATGTCTTACGAGTCTTAGACCTCCCCCCTGTTGAACATTTTGATTGGTTAAGGAACCGCCTCTCTGCCTTTGCTAACCCGTGTGATGTTGTGTGTATGGGACTACAGGTCTGCCGTGGTACCGTACGCTCTCGCTCGGCTCTGCCGGGCCATATGGCTCTGTGCGCAGCGCTGGTGTGCTTTTACACGCGCGCTGTCCTCTCAAATACCGCAACAGCCATTAGCGGCACGCCTGCCAGTGGGCTGGTGTGACAGGGTCGTGTCTGGAGGTGCAGTTGGCCTGTTAGACATGCTCGGTTAGAGCCAGTGAGAGGTCCCGGAGATCAGGTTACGGCTCTGGGAAAAACAAGCAGACTGAGAGGGAGAGACCCGAGTGAGGTGGTGTGTGTGTGTGTGTGTTTGTGTGTGTGTGTACGTGCGCGTACATGTGCGTGTGTGTGTGTGAAGGGGTGTGTGTGTGTGTGGAGGGGTGTGTGTGTGTATGGAGGGGTGTGTGTATGTGTGTGTGTGGAGGGGTGTGTGTGTGGGTGTGTGTGTGTGTGTGTGTGGGTGTGTGTGTGTGTGTGTGTGTGAGTGTGTGTGTGTGTGTGTGTGTGTGTGTGTGTGTGTGTGTGGAGGGTGTGTGGGTGTGTGATTGGGTGTTGGTGGGTGTGTGTGTGTGTGTGTGTGTGTGTGTGGGTAGTGAGAGAGGGATGGAGATGAGGGGAAACTGGCTGATTTGTGTCTCTGCTTTGCTCCTTCCAGCACAGTAACTTCCCCACATTCCTCCCATACCCTGTCCCCTCCAATCACACACACACACTCACACACACACACACACACACACACACACACACACACACACACACACACACACTCACACACACACTCACACACACACTCACACACACACACTCACACACACACACACACACACACACTCACTCACACACACACACTCACACACACACTCACACACACACACACACTCTCACACACTCACACACACACACACACACACACACACACACCAGCCCCAAGCTTCGCACTGCGCTGCAAACCCAGCTGTGGAACAGATTAATCTTTACAAGTTAATATGCACTACAACATGAACTGAGGTTGTCAGTTATTTCAGGATTTGTGATGTACTATGATGTACTGCAAATGTCTCGCGTCTCTGTTTAGTTCTCGTTAATTCTTGGTGAGCGCATAAATTCTTGGTCCATTTCCAGGGATATGGGCGACGAGTCCATGACCCATTCTGCAAGCTCTGCCTCCAGCTTGGACAGCCACGCCCCCTCTGAAAGCAGCCAATCACAGGGTGCCCGATGGGAGGAGCAGCAGAAGGTTCTGGCTCTAGAGCAGCTGTGTGGGGTGTTCAGAGTGGACCTGGGTCATATGAGGTCCTTACGCCTGTTCTTCAGGTATGAAGCTGTAGCAACGCAAACACAACACAACTTAACTGTGTCGCCGATATCGCTGAAGTCAACTGCTGTACGCTCACAGCCATTTTGTACATTTGCCAGGAGAGCTTATCTAATGTATTCACAGCAGGTGCTGTTAATTAAATGTTGAGGCTATGATATGGGACTCGGTCTGAGATAATCGCGTGAAATTAGCTCTGCAGCTTCTGTGAAGCCCCCTGAGGAAGTTAGGGACCGTCACCCATGATTGCCACATTGTCACAACTGATGTGTTTTTACATGTGACTCCCTGTGGCTTCACACTTACGACAACAAAATATTTACTAAGTGTGCTAAGTGTCACCTTGGTCCACTGGTGACACCTGCTGTTACTTCAGTCAGCTGACGTGATAACTCTACAGGGTATCGCAGCTCCGCCGGGCCAACAGTTACAGGACACAATGCTGGGCGTGCAAGACACAATCCCGCAAGTCTATTGATTTCTATAGCAAATTTGGCTCAAAGCTGCCTACAATGTACACTGTTAGATTTATACTATAAAAGGTAGATTCACTATTATGCTTTCATGATGCATAATTACATAGAGCCTGTTTGTTTGGTGTGACAGCTATGTGATTAGTCCTTTATGAGGAATGACGGTAGAATGCACCCCCCCCCCCCCCCCAATTATGTTAAGGGCACCATAGTAAATGGCGCCCTAAAACTATCATGTCCTAAAGCTAATTTTGGTTGCAGCTTTTGCTGCATAATTTACAGCCTGTTGTAGGTGAGCTGCTAACTGCTGGTCTTCTTCTGAGGATGTCCCGCTTGTCCTGCTTGTCCTGCAGTGACGAGGCATGCACCAGCGGTCAGCTGGTCATCGCCAGCAGGGAGAGTCAGTACAAGATCCTACACTTCCACCACGCCGGCCTGGACAAGCTAGCCGAGGTCTTCCAGCAGTGGAAGTGTTGCAGAGAGACGCAGCTGAAAGACCAGGTGAGCGAGAATGCCGTGGGGTGGGGGGGTTGGGGGGCGGCCCCTGGGGGGGGGGGGCGTGGCCCCTGCCCTTGCGGTCCAGACATCTGACGGCGCAGGTCCTCACCCAGGTGGCCGACGAGAAGTCATGCATGCAGTTTTCTATCCGACGGCCGACGCTGCCCTCCACGGAGACGCACCCGGAGGAACGTCTGTACCGCAGGCTGGAGGTCAGCTCCTGGCTCCGTCACCTGAACCACAGCGGACAGGTGGAGGAGGAGTACAAGCTCAGGAAGGTGAGGGCTGCACTTTCACTCAAGGGGAGCGGTGGGGGTTGGTGGTGGCGGTGGGTTACTTTGATTTTCAAGTTCGTGTGGATGAAAATGCCAGCTGACCTGTAAACGGACGTGCTGACTGCAATGCTGTCGAAATAGACGATTTGCTTCTGATGTCGGACCGATTCAAATCACCAGTACTTCTGTGTCTGGCCACAGTCTGTGGTCTGGGCCAGATGTTCACAACACCAGTCCTGGAGATCCACCAACATGCAGATCGTGCCTTCAGCTGACCTAGTTACTCAGGAAACTAAATAATCAGCATTGGCGTCATCGTAACGCCACCTCCTGGTTGTCGCAGGCGATCTTTTTCGGAGGCATCGACCCGTCCATCCGAGGGGAGGTGTGGCCCTTCCTGCTGCACTATTACAGCTACGACACCTCCTCGGAGGAACGCGAGGCCTGGAGACTTCAGAAACGCAGCGAGTACCAGGAGATCCAGCAGAGGAGGTGAGTGACCCCAGCATGTCCAGAACTGACTCAGGATCAGCCCCCTGTGGCTCTGAGACCACCAAAGCAAGAGAACAACCAACCCCCCCACCTTCCTCTGACGTGGATTCTGAAAAAGATGGATAGTTCTGTTGAGAATTCTGAAATAAAATAAACTGATTTTGGTAATCTAAAACCATCACTTTGCTTTTCTAAACCTGAACCTTTACAGCTCTGGGGTGGGTTTCCTGAAACGTTCGTAGCGCTAAGTACTTCGTAACCTCGTATGAAACGTATGAGGTTAAGAAGTACTTAGCGCTACGAACATTTCGGGAAACTCACCCCTGTTTTCTAGATTACAGTATAGTCAGTCTGTGTATATTTGTATAGTTGTGTTGTTGAAGTAAAGTGAGGTGACCTCAAGACAGAATTGATCTCCGCATCAAAGGGGAGGCAACCAGCCCTTAAGGGCAGTCGTACGGCCTAAAACACACGTCATCGATTAAGAGGATGTTCTTTAGGCTTAAGCATTGAATGAATGAGTACAAACTTTAAAGCTTTAAAGAGCGTCTGACAGCATTTGCTCTATATTGTCTTCAGTGTGCGTTTGTCAAATCTCACAATTGGGAAAATCAGTTGAAGCAAAGCTAGTGTGTGTCTGCTGGCGCGACGGACCCCGCACACAAGTCCCTCAGATTCCCTTTCAGATATACGAACGTTTCCGGGTGAATTTATGCATTCGCGTTTCCTCGTGCTATTGTTAATTTGTGAAGTACCGTAGGCAGAGCGTTCCATCATCGCCGGCTTCACGGTCGTCTGACAGCACTTTGATCATTACGACGCGTGTTAAAGACGTGCATTACCGAATCCTTTCACAGGCTGTCTTAACACCCGTGGTGAGTCTCAGTGGACCCACCTAGCAGAGACAGCATGATCCAAGCCACTACCAATCAATAAACACATGTGCAGCATCGCACACGGTGTGAATTAATGGGTCCCTACAGAATTGAGCATGTCATAACTGATTAAGGCATCGTCTGCCCATCGATACAACGGGCATTACAGACTCGGTGTGTGTGTTGGCTTTGTTTAATGAGGCTTAGTTGCCGTTTTGCTTGGGTGTTTGTGACTATAGACATCTTCAAAGATATGAGGTGTGCATGTATATGTTTGTGATCACATTTGCTATAGTTGTTGAGTGTTTTTGTATCATCGCCATGTGAATGAAGTCAGTTCAACGTTTGTCTTATTGATTAGATCATGTTGTTCCCAACCTGACAATCCTGACGAACTTGTAACCTGAGTGCACTGTGTGTTCATAAAAAAACATAAAACACTCGAACACAACACTGAAGTTCGCAGTGAAGTGGCCGTCACGGGAGACGTTTCGTTTGTTTGACTGTGAGCACGTCTTTGGCTTTTTCTTGCAGTTGGATGACAAAATGACACACAGCGTCATGGTGACTTTGTAGCTAGCTAACGTTCTCAAAGACTGTTGTGAACACACCAAGGAAGCACTGCAGCTACAATGTGAAGTGTTTGAAGTTGTCCATGTTCAGTTTGATGTCCTGCAATGTTAGCCTCTTCCTGGAATCTAGCTGACGTCTGCAGTCTTCATTCCACTGGCTTCCCCTCTGGGACCATGTTGATGTCATGGTGTTTAGTTTCAATTAATAAGGGCATCCACAACAATTAAAATACCTCAGTAGTGCCTTGATAACGTAGATGTTTCTTCAGAACGGACAACTACAAATATACCTACGTACGGTGTGTTACGTGTCGTGTGGGTTCAGAAAGGTTCACTGTAATGTTGGTGTGTGATTGTTCCATGTTGTTCAGCTGTGCAGCCAAAGTCCTTGGAGACTGAGGAATAGAGAGATAGAGAGAGAGATGGAGAGAGAGAGAAAGAGAAAGAATGAGAGGGCGGAGGAGAGAGAGGGAGGGAGAGAGAGAGAGAGCACGGTGGGAGGGGGGGGGGTGTGCTGCCTGGGGAACTGCTCACACAAACACAGGCTCTGAAACAGTTGTGTGAAGTTGCATCAGGTCTGGTGTTGCTTCATGCAAAACAAACAGTGTTAATTAAATCCCACCTGCTTGGTGCATGTGCAAGGAAGTGAGGCCTTTGGCTACATGGCAGCCTACACACGAGTGATGTGAACGGCAGTGGCGTACTGCCACAACGAGACTCACGTGGCCGCGTGTAGCTTTCACAAATGAGATCGGTTAAAGGTGTTCCATTCAGCCCTTTTTGGAAAGTGCAGGTGATGTCAGTCCTGAACGTTTGGGGCTTTCATTTCTGATGATCTCGTCTGTGCTCTCCTCCTCATTTCTGATGATCTCGTCTGTGCTCTCCTCCCAGGTTGTCCATGAGTCCTGAGCAACACAGTGAGTTTTGGCGGAAGGTACAGTTCACCGTGGATAAGGACGTGGTGCGCACCGACAGAAGCAACGTGTTCTTCAGAGGAGAGAACAACCCTAACGTGGAGATCATGAGGTCAGAGCCTCGCCCGCTCTCTCTCCACCCATCTCCACCTTCACACTCCCCGGCCAGTATTCAGCTACGAAATGTGCTGCCCTTGTGTCCAGACGCATCCTGCTGAACTACGCCGTGTTCAACCCGGACATGGGCTACTGCCAGGGCATGTCGGACCTGGTGGCGCCACTGCTGACCGAGATCCAGGACGAGAGCGACACGTTTTGGTGTTTCGTGGGCCTGATGGAGAACACCATCTTCATCAGCTCCCCCAGGGACGAGGACATGGAGCGCCAGCTGGTGAGACCTCTGACCCGGGCCCCACAGAGCCGGGGGAGTGAGGAGGGTGGTGGAGAGGGGTGGACCAGGACCGGCAGCCTGATCTCATGTGCCCTCACATGGGCTTATTTGGAAGGACTCGATCCCTTTACACAGGAATATTTACGTTTCGCCTTGGAGCAGGACGGACGTACGCAATAAAGAGTTGATTTTGTTTAGTCATTTTGTTTGTCCCGATGCTCTCTTCCTGCTCCCCTCTCTCTCTCTCTCTCTCTCTCTCTCTCTCTCTCTCTCTCTCTCTCTCTCTCTCTCTCTCCGTGTAGATGTATCTGCGGGAGCTCCTCCGTCTCATGCTGCCACGCTTCCACCAGCACCTGACCCGTCTGGGCGAGGACGGCCTGCAGCTACTCTTCTGTCACCGATGGGTGCTGCTGTGCTTCAAACGCGAGTTCCCCGACACCGAGGCCCTGCGTATGTGGGAGGCCTGCTGGGCCCACTACCAGGTAGGGGGTGTGTGTGAGTGTGTGTGTGTGTGTGTGTGTGTGTGTGTGTGCTTACATGGCACACGAGGGCAGGATGCTCAGTTAGTAGAAATGAAAATTGGTCAAAATATTGCCTGCACAGCAAACTGGAGAAATTAATCTGTGCACGCACGGCACTTGGTGACTGATGGTCAGACACACATGTAGAGTTGGATTAGGCCGAACACACACCAGACTGAAGAGAAAGAGCTCGCTAGCCATTCTGCTGGGCTGTGTAGTACAAATAAACTGCCCAATTTAAGTTATAAAGTGTTAAAATATATACATCCTTAATAATCATAATAAACATACATGTCCACTTTTTGCTGTAAGTGCAGCCTTCTAAGCTTTGAGGGCGGATGGTGTATGCTGCACCATTCTCTCTTTAATGCTTTAAGGATAAACAGATTTTTTTCTATTTTCCTTTAAGTTTAGAAAATAATACAATACAATAATATTTGCTACCCTGCTCTTATTGAATAAACAAGTGCTTCAGTGAGTTGGGTCATGTGGTACCAAGCGAACACTGTGACACAGCAGGCAAATTCAACAATAACAACAAGGACCTTTTTTCACGTATGAATTAACGTTTCGAATGTCTTTTATATCCTAGAATATTCTTTCATATGTATATACAGTATTCCTTTAAACATGTCCTATATATCCTTGAATCATAGGCTTTAGTTATATCAGTTTTGCCTCAAACTTGTAGCTCCTGACCCATGAGGATAGAAGCTCCAGTTTCATTATTTAAGCGATGCCCTCTAAACACAGTCCATGGGACTCGGAGTGCATCACGCATACTTTAACAACCATCTTGACAACAACCAATGATGACGCTAATTCTAATTCTTTCTAATTAGAATTCTAGATTCTAATTGTCAGGCTCATCCAGAACGGCATTATCATATATTGACGTAGCAATAATGAGGTGACCCTGGGAAACCGAGCAGTTTGTCTCCCCCACTCACTCATTTACATACTGTTCCTTCAGGTTTTTTAAATCTGTTGTCTCTTGCTGACTGGTTCTAGGCACTCGGGCTGTTAAACAATAGATGCTAGCGCTTATGCTCAGGGCTTTTGTTGAACGTCTGTGTGATTGGGTGTGCGTGTGTGCGTGCGTGTGTGTACGTGTACGTGTGTACGTGTGTGTGTGTGTACGTGTGTGTGTGTGCGCGCGTGTGCGTGTGCGCGCGTGTGTGTGTGTGCGCGTGTGTGTGTGTGCGTGCGCGCGTGTGTGTGTGTGTGTGTGTGTGTGTGTGTGTGTGTGTGTGTTTATGACAGACGGATTACTTCCACCTATTTCTGTGTGTGGCCATCATCGTGCTGTACGGTGATGATGTCACAGAGCAACAGCTCGCAACAGATCAGATGCTGTTGCATTTTAGCAACCTGTCCATGCACATGAACGGAGAACTGGTGCTGAGGAAGGTACTACACACACACACACACACACACACACACACACACACACACACACACACACACACACACACATGCACACACGCACACACACACGCGCACACACGCACACACACACGCACACACACACACACACATGCACACACGCACACACACACACACACACGCACACACACACACACACGCACACACACACACACACACGCCACACACACACACGCCACACACACACACACACACGCACACACACACACACACGCCACACACACACACGCCACACACACACACGCCACACACACACACGCCACACACACACACACACGCCACACACACACACACACGCCACACACACACGCGCTCACACACACACGCACGCTCACACACACGCACGCTCACACACACACGCACGCTCACACACACACGCACACACGCACACGCACGCTCACACACACACGCACGCTCACACACGCACGCTCACACACACACGCGCACATACACACACGCACGCTCACACACATGCACGCTCACACACACGCACGCACACACGCTCACACACACGCACGCACACACACACACACACGTGCACATACACACACACGCCACACACACACACGCCACACACACACACGCCACACACACACACGTGCACATACACACACACACACACACACACGCCACACACACACGCCACACACACACACACACGCGCACATACACACACGCACGCTCACACACACACACACGCTCACACACACACACACGCACACGCACGCTCACACACGCACGCTCACACACGCACGCTCACACACACACGCGCACATACACACACGCACGCTCACACACATGCACGCTCACACACACGCACGCACACACGCTCACACACACGCACGCACACACGCTCACACACACGCACGCACGCACGCTCACACACACGCACGCACACACACACACACACGTGCACATACACACACACGCCACACACACACACACGCCACACACACACACGCCACACACACGTGCACATACACACACGCACACGACACACACACGCCACACACGCCACACACACACACACACACACACACACACACACACACGCCACACACACACACACGACTGTGATGCAGGAGGCTGAACTTTACATTAATAATCATGTATATTTTACAGTACAGATCGTTAGCTTTGGGTCATCCGAGTAATCACACTGTCCTCTCGTCTGTCCGCTAGGCTCGAAGCCTCCTCTATCAATTTCGCCTGCTTCCCAGGATCCCTTGCAGTTTGCACGACCTGTGCAAGCTGTGCGGTCCCGGGATGTGGGACAGCCGGTACATCCCTGCCATAGAATGTTCCGGAGAGCACCCAGACTCCCAGAGCTGCCCCTATGGAGGCACGGCCACGCCTCAACCCCCACCCTCGCCTGGCCACACTAACGAGGGCAAGCGAGTCTCTAAGACACGGGACATCTTTAACTTCCGCAAACAATCCTGACTGCAGCTACGTTGGAAGAACTACATTACCCACAAGGCCTAGTCCCAGAGGCACCATTCACCCAATGCACTGGTGAATGCTGCAAGCCACAGACCTGAGTATAAGTGTTAGTTAAGATATTTTCTGTCTAATATGATATGGAACACTGCCTAAACTGAAATCACATATGACATTTCTACCATATCATATTTCTCCCTTCTAAAAGGTGAGTGGGAAATCACAGTGTGACTATCGCAATGTGTTAAGTGTTTATCTATTCGATGAAAGGATTCTGAAAGGGACTGGCAACCCATCTGGAGGCACAGAAGGCTTGGATTACAGATTGCCATCAATAATACACATTACAGTCCGCACATATAAGCAAGGATTACAATCTTCTGTCTTTTCTTTTTGATGAATCTAATATATTTGTACTCTTTCTAATACCCCTAATAGCCTTTCCCCTTTATCTTCAGGCTGCGTGCTAGCGTCAGTGAGTGTGCTTTGGGTGAGAGACAGCAACTGTTTGGAGTTGAATTTGTTATTTAATTGTACTGCTGGATCAGACCTGTTCTCCTGCAGAAATGGGCTTAAACTGAGTTTAATCAGACTACGTCAGTCAGATTAGAGTTTGGCAGCACTACATCGTTGTTCTAGATCTCACCATATATTGACATACAGTGAGACAGAGACTAGAGACGGAGAGGGACAATGTGTAAGTTATCAAAGCAATATATGCAGGCATTTGAATTTGTTTAAATTTTGTAGTCATTTAACATTGTGTGAGGGGAAAAACAGCAATACTTATTTTACATATGTATTCTTTTGCACTGTATATTTATGGTTATTACTAGCCAATCACATTAGATCTATAATTTGAAGGGGACCCACACAGAAGGTGAACGCGGGGTGGGCATACTCGTGCAGTCGTGCTCTCGCGCCCCAACGTTTGCGCCGGGTACGGGCGGGACGCTCAGACGGAACTTCCTCTGCTAAAACCCGCGTCTACGGCAGAAGGTCTTAATCCTCCTCACAAAGCCCTCCCGTGGCGCTGGGGGGGGCAAGACGTCTCCCGTCCCAGCCCTGGTGGGAGCTCGCCTGGAATTAGCGAATCTGGAGACAGCCGCGGGGTGGGAGGGGCACGGGGAGATCGGGAGACTTTCATGCGGTTGCGTGAGCCGTGGCGTCTCTGAGCCAGCGTGCTGAAGATAGTCCGTGCCTTAAAGGGTCCCCGGGGCCCGTTTGAGAGCAGGGAGGAGAGCAGCTATCCGCAAATTGCTGTTAAAAGGTAGCATTAGTCTGTGGGAGCTAAGCCGGTCCTCTCCATATGCAGCCTCCGTAAATGACATGCATTACGGACCCTTTCTTAACCATTAGGCGTTTGGACAGCTTTCTGAAATACCCAGTGAGCACCGGGGCATGGGCGGGCTAGCAGAAAAGGCCTAAGGGATGTTGACATGTTGGGGGAAATAATTGGAAAATGGCCAATAAGGGCTTGTGTGTGTGTGTGTGTGTGTGTGTGTGTGTGTGTGTGTGTGTGTGTGTGTGTGTGTGTGTGTGTGTGTGCGCGCGCGCATGTTTTCATTCTTATAAGTCACTTTATATTTCCCATGTTCCTCTGAATCCGTATTGCTTGTTTGTGTGTTAGGTTTTGTTTCTTATTAGCATGTTATTAATATCTGAGCATCTATTTAATACCTCACGTGTGTTCTTTAACAGGGTATTACTCAGACATATTTGGAAAGGTGTTTCTGTTCTTATCATGGCTCTCACGTGGTGTCTGCCTGTTTACTGATGTTTAATCGCAACCATCAGGTCTATCTAGAATGACAACTTTGTCACCTGGTCTATCTTATAGCTGGAAACACTGTCATAATCACTTCTAATTTGCCATGGGGCCTGCTTTCAAGGAAGAGAGGCATGGTCAACCCTATCCATTTACTAATTATTGTCAAACCTGACATTTCCATGGTATTTGTGTTACACACGTAGTTAGAAGCTGGAGTAATTATTTCTTTCAAAGTACATGCATGCACATACGCACGCACGTACGCATACACACACACACACACACACACACACACACACACACACACTTCCTGCCTGCTTTGCAAGCCTGAGTTGTTTAAGTTCACATTAAACTGCCAAATATGCACATCTGTTGAGTGGTGAAACGTCACGTAGATACGTCGACACCTGAGCTACGCACACACGCTCTCGTCAGTCCTCTTGCTGTTTGCACCGGTCCAGAAGCCTGTAGCAGCCTGGGCTACAGTGGTTCTGGTAGAGTCCTCAGGGTTGCTGTGTACCATGTGTGATCGGAGCTGCAGTCGTTTCTGATTGATCTCCTGTGTGTCCAAGCCAGTGGCTGTTTTTTTTAAGCAAGCAAATCACATTACGGGCCACTAAGAGCCTAAGCTAGGGTAGAAGCAGCAGGCCAGTGGTTGCATGTCTGGTATTGAGGATATGACTGCTTTCATCTGCTAAAACAGGGGAGCTCGCAGTGAATCGTTTGATTTCTCTGCTACACAAATGCACATGCTGTGCACAAAAAAGCAATTATCAGAATTGCATAGCGAAAAGGGTTAACGGTGTGTTTTATGTGGTGTTGTAGCTGTTAGTGTGTCAGAGGGCAGTGGAATACAGTGATGGGATTGTCTGAATTCTCCATTGTTCATTAATGTGGTTCAACTGTAAGGTCTGCGTCGCACATAGCAGTTAAATACCTTCATGTTAAACCCCATGAAGATGTACATCTCGGAAGCATTTCAAATGTAGCAAAATAACTGCTGGTTATGTGTGTGTGTGTCTGTGCATGTGTGTGTGCGTGTGTGTGGAAGGGGGGTGGATGGAGGGGGGGGGGGGGGGGGGGGGGGTGGATGGGGGGGGCGTTTGCATGCCATACATCTGTCTGCTTGTTTCTTTTTAAACTTTACATTTGCTAACCATGTGTAGTCCCTTTTTTGTTTGCTTTTATCACAGAACATACATTAGATGTGCCTCCCTCTGTGTGTGTAAAACTCTTTAATGTTTCTCTCTCTCTCTCTCTGTCTCTCTCTGTCTGTCTCCCTCGTTCCTTTCTTTGAGTGACAGTGCAGGGCCCTCGTGAGCCCTTGTTGGCCATTCTGCATCACCCTGCTGCGCTATTGGCCCTAATTATCAATTAGGGGGGCCAGACGGCCCCACCTGGAGTAGGCCGAGGTGCTAATAAGCCAGGGCCGTTCAGGGCAGGCCCAGGCTGTGTGTCAGCAGGGCTGAGCGCCCCTCTCCGCTGAGCCGCTAATGGCTCCTCCTGTCACAGTCCGAGCGAGTAATCTGCGTTCGGCGGGGACAGGCCGTGCCTTCCTCGTTTGGAGACCTTTCCCCGGCCGTCTGACGCTTTCGGCCTGGTGGCGTATTGCATCGTTATGTGTTTTCCGGGGTGTTTGTAAAAACGGGGAGGTGGGGGCGGCTGGCCGTCGGGTTCCTTGACCATGCCGAGACCTTGCTCGTTAAACTACCGGCAGAAAGGAGCCGGCTGGAAAGGGCTGTGTGCCTGAGCCGTAATGGCCGGCACTGTGCGAAAACGAACCTTTTTACGGGCGTTTTTGATAGAGAGCTGCATTGTGACTGGGTGTTGCAACACCTGTAGCTCCAGGTCCAGGGTTAGCCACGTACACCACAGAGACACAGCCTGATGCTCCGGCCATCGGCACTCCACTCCACCTGTGTAGAGCACCTCGGAGAGGATCTTCTAGCTGGTGACAGCTTGGGGGTGAGTGAGCAACAATGTTAGCTGTGCACCATATCCGATGTCTGCTTGCAGACACCAAACCTCAGCCATGTTTGCTGACGTATATTGTCTCGATACGCTTGCACATCAAAATAACCCCGGGGTAAACTGATCTCATTCATCATGAGACCTCAACCACTTCCTCTGTTCATCTGTGAAACTCTTATGGAAATTGTGACTGCCCATATTTAGACTGAACAACGATAATTAGGCGTTTGTCGGGTGCCTGATTACTATTTTTGTACATGCGAGCACCGTCTGCTTGTTGATCGGTCCTCAAACACTGCTGTTTTTGGCAATCAGGATTTGAATCTGAAGTGGAATGTTTGTGTTGAAGCGTGTTGCAGCTTTGAATACTCCTCGTACCCTCTGACCTGTATCTGTGCAACCATGGTTGAAACACGAGCATGTGTCAAACGGCCACAAAGAGTTATCATTTTGTAAGTTGTGATATTATGCGATTCTGATATATTTGACTGATGCATTCAATATTACAGTAGTGTTATTTTGCAAAAGCATGTCTTGCATTTCAAGATGCGGGTTTAGATGATGTAAATAACACTCAATTAGAGCTCCATTCTGGTGATGAGGAATAGCACCAGTACCAGAACTTCTCCTATAATGTCCTCAGCCATGCAACTGCCCGCCTCCTTTTTAATTTGCTAAAAGTTAGTTTGTTTTTCTTCTTTCAAAACAGATAAGTGGGAAAAGGGCATTTCTCATTCTCTCACTGTATCTTCTTCCTCTCCAGGAAACGTGAGTTAGAAAGCACTGAAACATACCACGTTTAGAGTGTGCATGAAGATATCAAGTTAGATTATCCAAAATGGCTCGTTGAAGCAGAAACCTTCATTGAGTCCTGCACTACCATTGCAGTACAGAATGATGTAAGTCATTTGTTATATTATGGTCTGGTGTTCCCAGACACATTCTATGTTAAAATCAATTTCCGATGAAGAAATCCATGTAGCCCAAAGTTAATCCTACTGTAATATGTGCCTGGACTGTTGGACCTACATGATGTGTCCTGGTGCCCAACGCTGATTATGAAACTGAATGTTATGACTGGGTGTTAAGAAGTGGGTTATGTGTGAAAGTCTCAAAAGGATGGTTAAGAACTGTATAAGGGAATATATATTTATTTTTCTAAGATCTACAAAGAAAATATTAACAAAGTCATTTGGAACAGATGAAAATTGCATTTCAGAGCACTGGTGACATCACTCATATCATGTGTATTGTGTAATAGGAGTTTTCTGGTTTGTTTATTTTGTGCCATTATCCTGTTCCCCCTGCTTTATAAGTTCTTTCTTCACAGTTTATGTATGTTGATTGACACAAAGTGTTTGTTAAAAGGTCCACGAGGTTTCACCGTAAAGACCATTTTCCTCATTCACAACCCAAAGTATAATCCTTCCTGTTTACATTGACTTCTCCGAATGGTGCACGGCAGGATGGCTGTACTGTACTGTATTATGTCACAGGTCTCTGTGTACAGGGCGGGATGTCTGTACTGTACTGTATTATGTCACAGGTCTCTGTGTACAGGGCAGGATGGCTGTGCTGTACTGTATTATGTCACAGGTCTCTGTGTACAGGGCAGGATGGCTGTACTGTACTGTATTATGTCACAGGTCTCTGTGTACAGGGCAGGATGGCTGTACTGTACTGTATTATGTCACAGGTCTCTGTGTACAGGGCGGGATGTCTGTACTGTACTGTGTTATGTCACAGGTCTCTGTGTACAGTGTTCCTGTGTTCCTTCAGCAGTGGCCCCACATGCTGCCATTGCACTGTTGCAATTACAAACAGTTCTTGAGTTTTATCCCCTTTGAGCCACATCCTGTAAAGTATCATTTATGATTTTGAAAATAAAATAATGAATTATGCATATAAGAATCCACGCCTCTGCTAATCTAATGGAAGTGATTATTTATATATATATATAAATTTTTGTTTGGTGTGTGTATGCATACATGTGTAAATACATGTACATATACATACATGCATATATAAGTTCAGGACGTTTCAGTCGTGTTTTTCTCTCCCAAACATCAGCTATTATGCAACATCCAGTAAAACATGCCTGAACGATAGAAATCCTTTGTGTACAGTTTACACCACAGATGATAATTATGACGAATGCAACATTGGTGTGTTTACTGCATTAATTCAGCAACCTGTGTGCTGTTTTTAAACTCCTTATCGTGTCAGATCAGACCGTATCATTTTAAGATTCATTTTTGTTTTGTAAAAGAAAATTTGACAGAAATGTGCGGGATATTTGGAGGCTATCGGGTGCTAAATGACCACGCAGTGGCGATATTAGCTACTGCCAAAGGGTTAAGTTGCCTGCATGGGCTGCGGCCCCCTAGGCTGTTTGACAGTGGGACAAATGATGACGCAGACAAGAGCCTGATGCACCGTGGGATCGCTGATAAACAACAGGATCGAAGAGGAAAACAACGTGATGGTACATTAACGCTAATAAAATTAAGTGCTGGCAAATTAAATAGACTATTTGTGGATATATATATATATATATATATATATATATATATATATATATATATATATATATATATATATATATATATATATTAGTGGAAATTATTTATATATATAATTATAAATTATGAGAGTGGAAAAATAAATTACTCAGTTACTGATTCATCAGCAATACAAAAAGACCGCAACCCCCTAAGAGGTAATCGCTGCCTTGAAGTGTTGAAGCATTAGTTGTCCTCTAATTACTGCAAGTTTTTCTAATCACACCTTGCTTTTCTTTTGTGGATTGTGTTGTGCATCACCCCATGTCTTGCCGGTGACGTTACATGTCACTGATACAGAGATTAATCATCCTCACCACACCATACAGTTTGTGCATAACGATTTGGCACCCGTGAGGACATAATGCATTGAATGAGTTCTGTAAATACCATATCTGTAAATACCATATCTTTTATAGGTGTCCTTTAATGCTGACTAACTGTCAGTCACTGTATGAGTGTAAAATCTATTTCCTTCTTTGCCATACAGTGAGAAGTTCATATAAGACTCTACTTTACTGAAAAGTGAATAATGACACTGTCCAAAATTTCAAAACTTCTGCCTCAGTTTCCGTTCAACATTCACAGTGAGAGCAGCCAGTCCAAGGAAAAGCCACGAGTCACACGGCGTGTGTGTGTGACGGGTTTGTAACCCAAACTCGCCCAGATGGCTGCGACCCATGTGAGGCCAGATGAGGATATTTGGTGTCGCTTCATTAAGTCAGAGCTGCGTGCGGCTGGCACTGTGTCAGAGGGGGGGGGGGGGCTGTCATCCTGGGGAGCAGCTGTGGGGGGGGGGGGGGGGGGGTACCATGGGGCGCTCGGGCTGAACCATGCGCTTAATCCCCAGATTATTCCCTGCCTCGCAGACCTGGATTAGGGACTGAGAGTGCGCAGTCAGCTCTCTTTCTGTAGATTATGGTGGCGTGGAGGGTCTTGCCGAAGGACGCCGTGTGTAGAACGGAAACGCATACACGCATTAAGATGGTCTGGTGTGTTTGGATGTGATGACGTCATGCTTTGGTTAAATAAAAAGTGACATCATTTGACATAATTTCCACATTTGCTTCATGCTCAGACAGCCAAAGAAAGCCTACACAGAGGTTTAAAAACTTCCAGGAGTGCTGTAGATATGTACTGTAATATATGAATTTTCATTTAAAAATATAGTGATATCTATGTATGGTGTCTCATTGTGATAGACACCACGAGAGTGGTTTGGATTAAACATTTGCTAACTAGCATTTCTTATGCCTGTGTAATCAAAAAAATGCATTGCCGGACAGTTTCACTCATTCAAAAGAATGTCTCGTGGAGGGGCCAATTTCTGAGGACTTCTGAATTTCAATAAGCTGAAATAAAGCCCCGCAAGTGAATGAGCTAACGCAAACTCAAAGCCAGCGGACATTTCCCAGCGGTCCTGCAGAGCGACTACCAGCAGGCCATTTCCTTGGCGATGGTTACCAGGGAGTTTGTTCCATAAGTCCCTGGCCAAGTCTCACATCAGGTCCAACA